>NC_069503.1:64432386-64549886 GCF_027579735.1 Bombina bombina
TGTGTCAACACCAGTTATGCCCGCGCAGGCGACACCTAGTACATCTAGCGCGCCAATGCTTGTTACTATGCAACAATTAACGGCAGTAATGGATAATTCTATAGCTAATATTTTATCCAAAATGCCAGCATTTCAAAGAAAGCGTGATTGCTCAGTTTTAAATACAGAGGATGAGCAAGGGTGCGCTGACGATAGTTTATCTGTTATACCCTCACACCAGTCAGAATTGGCAGTGAGGGAGGGTCTGTCGGAGGGAGAAATTTCTGATTCAGGAAAAGTTTCTCAACAGGCAGAACCTGATATTGTGACGTTTAAATTTAAGTTAGAACATCTCCGCGCCCTGCTTAAGGAGGTGCTAACTACTCTGGACGATTGTGACTCTCTGGTCATTCCAGAAAAATTGTGCAAAATGGACAAATTCCTAGAGGTCCCTGTACACGCTGATGCCTTTCCGATACCCAAAAGGGTGGCGGACATAGTGACTAAGGAGTGGGAGAAACCAGGTATACCTTTTGTCCCACCTCCTATATTCAAGAAAATGTTCCCCATTGTCGACCCCAGAAGGGACGCATGGCAAACAGTTCCTAAGGTTGAGGGGGCAGTTTCTACGTTGGCCAAACGCACGACTATTCCCATTGAGGACAGTTGTGCTTTCAAAGATCCTATGGATAAAAAATTGGAAGGATTGCTTAAAAAGATATTTGTTCAGCAAGGTTTCCTCCTTCAACCAATTTCGTGCATTATTCCTGTCACAACGGCGGCGTCTTTTTGGTTCGAAGAACTAGAAAATTCTCTCAATAAGGAGATTCCATATGAGGAAGTCATGGACAGAATTCACGCACTAAAGTTGGCTAATTCCTTTATTTTAGATGCCGCTTTGCAATTGGCGAAATTAGCGGCGAAAAATTCAGGTTTTGCAATTGTGGCGCGCAGAGGGCTCTGGCTAAAATCTTGGTCGGCGGATGTGTCTTCCAAGACAAAATTGCTTAATATTCCTTTCAAAGGTAAGACCCTTTTTGGGCCAGAATTGAAGGAGATTATTTCAGACATCACTGGGGGAAAGGGCCATGCCCTCCCACAGGATAGGCCTTTCAAGGCTAAGAACAAATCAAATTTTTGTTCCTTTCGCAACTTCAGGAACGGACCGTCTCCTAACTCTGCAGCCTCTAGACAAGAGGGTAACGCTTCCCAGGCTAAGCCAGCATGGAAACCAATGCAAGGCTGGAACAAGGGTAAACAGGCCAAGAAGCCTGCTGCTGCTACCAAGACAGCATGAAGGGATAGCCCCCGATCCGGGACCAGATCTAGTAGGGGGCAGACTTTCTCTCTTTGCTCAGGCTTGGGCAAGAGATGTTCAGGATCCCTGGGCACTAGAAATAGTCTCTCAGAGTTATCTTCTAGAATTCAAGGAACTTCCTCCAAGGGGAAGGTTCCACATGTCTCGCTTATCTTCAGACCAGATAAAGAGACGGGCATTCTTACATTGCGTAGGAGATCTATTAAAGATGGGAGTGATACACCCAGTTCCAACAGTGGAACGAGGTCAGGGGTTTTACTCAAACCTGTTTGTAGTTCCCAAAAAAGAGGGAACTTTCAGACCAATTCTGGATTTAAAAATTCTAAACAAATTCCTCAGAGTTCCATCGTTCAAAATGGAAACCATTCGAACGATTTTACCAACAATCCAGGAGGGTCAATATATGACTACCGTGGATTTAAAGGATGCGTACCTACATATTCCTATCCACAAAGATTATCATCAGTTCCTAAGGTTCGCCTTTCTGGACAAACATTACCAGTTCGTGGCTCTTCCGTTCGGTTTAGCCACTGCTCTCAGAATTTTCACAAAGGTGCTAGGGTCCCTTCTAGCGGTTCTAAGACCGAGGGGCATTGCAGTGGCACCTTACCTAGACGACATCCTAATCCAAGCGTCGTCCCTTTCCAGATCAAGGGCTCATACAGACATTGTATTAGCTTTTCTCAGGTCTCACGGGTGGAAGGTGAATGTGGAAAAGAGTTCCCTGTCCCCGTCTACAAGAGTTCCCTTTCTGGGAACAATAATAGATTCTGTAAAAATGAAGATTTTTCTGACAGAGGTCAGAAAATTAAAGCTTCTAAAGGCTTGTCAAGTTCTTCAATCTATTCCTCAGCCTTCCATAGCTCAGTGCATGGAAGTAATAGGTCTAATGGTTGCAGCAATGGATGTGGTTCCTTTTGCTCGAATTCATCTAAGACCATTGCAACTGTGCATGCTCAGACAGTGGAATGGGGATTATGCAGACTTGTCTCCCCAGATTCAAGTAGACCAGTTAACCAGAGACTCACTCCGTTGGTGGTTGACTCAGGATCACCTGTCTCAGGGAATGAGTTTCCGCAGACCAGAGTGGGTCATTGTCACGACCGACGCCAGTCTATTAGGCTGGGGCGCGGTCTGGGACCCCCTGATAGCTCAGGGCCTATGGTCTCGGGAATAGTCTCTTCTCCCGATAAACATCCTGGAACTGTGAGCGATATTCAATGCGCTCCGGGCTTGGCCTCAACTAGCGAAGGCCGGATTCATAAGATTTCAGTCGGACAACATGACGACTGTAGCTTACAGCAACCATCAGGGAGGAACAAAGAGTTCCTTGGCGATGAGAGAGGTGTCCAAGATCATCAAATGGGCGGAGGATCACTCCTGCCATCTATCTGCAATTCACATCCCAGGAGTAGACAACTGGGATGCGGATTATTTGAGTCGTCAGACTTTCCATCCGGGGGAGTGGGAACTCCACCCGGAGGTCTTTGCCCAGTTAACTCAATTATGGGGCATTCCAGACATGGATCTGATGGCGTCTCATCAGAACTTCAAGGTTCCAGATCCAGGGATCCCAAGGCGACTCTAGTGGATGCATTAGTGGCGCCTTGGTCGTTCAACCTAGCGTATGTGTTTCCACCGTTTCCTCTCCTTCCCAGGCTTGTAGCCAGGATCAAACAGGAGAAGGCCTCGGTGATTCTGATAGCTCCTGCGTGGCCACGCAGGACTTGGTATGCAGACCTAGTGAATATGTCATCGGCTCCACCATGGAAGCTACCTTTGAGACAGGATCTTCTAGTACAAGGTCCATTCGAACATCCAAATCTAGTCTCTCTGCAGCTGACTGCTTGGAAATTGAACGCTTGATTTTATCTAAGCGTGGGTTTTCAGACTCAGTTATAGATACTCTGGTCCAAGCCAGAAAACCTGTGACTAGGAAAATTTACCATAAAATATGGAAAAAATATATCTGTTGGTGTGAATCCAAGGGATTCTCTTGGAGTAAAATTAAAATTCCTAAGATTCTTTCCTTTCTCCAAGAGGGTTTGGATAAAGGGTTGTCAGCGAGTTCTCTAAAAGGACAGATATCTGCTTTGTCTGTTTTGTTACACAGATGCCTGGCAGCAGTGCCAGATGTACAAGCTTTTGTACAGGCCTTAGTCAGAATCAAGCCTGTTTACAGACCCATGACTCCTCCATGGAGTCTAAATTTAGTTCTTTCAGTTCTTCAAGGGGTTCCGTTTGAACCTTTACATTCCATTGATATTAAGTTACTATCTTGGAAAGTTCTGTTTTTGGTTGCTATTTCTTCTGCTAGAAGAGTTTCTGAATTGTCTGCTTTGCAGTGTGATCCACCCTATCTAGTATTCCATGCAGATAAGGTTGTTTTGCGTACCAAACCTGGTTTTCTTCCAAAAGTGGTTTCCAACAGGAATATTAACCAGGAAATAGTTGTTCCTTCTCTGTGTCCGAATCCAGTTTCGAAGAAGGAACGTTTGTTACACAATTTAGATGTGGTCCGTGCTTTAAAATTCTATTTAGATGCAACAAAGGATTTCAGACAGACGTCATCTTTGTTTGTTGTTTATTCTGGTAAGAGGAGAGGACAGAAAGCTACTGCTACCTCTCTTTCCTTTTGGCTGAAAAGCATCATCCGATTGGCTTATGAGACTGCCGGACGGTTTCTCCTTTTTCTCCTAACCGTCGGTCGAATGACTGGGGGGCGGAGCCAGAGGGGGGGCTATATGGGCAGCTTTTGCTGTGCTCTCTTTGCCATTTCCTGTTAGGGAAGAGAATATTCCCACAAGTAAGGATGAAGCCGTGGACCGGACACACCGTAGGAGAAAGAAATTTATCAGGTAAGCATAAATTCTGTTTTTCTTTATTCTGATGAAGGGGTCTGTGTGAACCCCGAAACGTCAAACCTTTGTTGTTGACCCACTACAAAGAAGACCTGAGAGTGCATTTGTTTGCTTCTGTATGTATTCCATTTTTGCACCCAGGCAGATGTCCCAGGAGGGTGGATTCACTTTTTGAGAGCGTATTATATATATATATTAGTGTGTGCGTATGTATATGTGTGTTTGTGTATATGATTGTGTATGTAAATAAATATGTGTGTGTTTATAATTATTATTTTATTAAGTTTCTTAATTTTATAAATATCATAGTTTAATATTTATAATTTACTAAATAATCGTAATAATATATGTTTGTTTGTGTATATTTGTGTGAGTGAATATACATGCGTATATATGTGTGTGTTTGCATCCATGGCTATGCTGATGCGCTATTGAGTTATTTTTTATGGGGGGCCCAAAAAAAAAATCTTGCACCAGGGCACCCTGTCTATTTGCTCCGCCACTGGACAGATCATATCCAACAACTGCCTAACCCCACCCCAGACCTGGTTCATTACTCAGAACACCTGCAACTTTATCTTCCCCTGCCCTGGCCTCTCTCACGTAACACCCATAACTACACTTATGCCTACCTTGGTCCCATGTATGGAACACCCACAATTACCCCAGTGTTTCCCACCCCAGAACCACCACTCATTTGTGTGCTTAATTTTACAGTATTATTAAACTAATAATGTTTTTGGCTGTTTATATAAATAGAACAAACACAGCCGAAAGCTAAAGATTATCATGATCACTGCTTCTTACCCTCTCAAAACATTGCACACTGTTGATTAGTCTGTGATGATTAAGACATCATGTTCTCACCCAACTGGTTGAGCATGAGCCGGGCAGGGCTGTATGTGCAGTTGCTTGTGCAATGTTAAATGAGGATGTACTTGTTCCCTGGCTGAGAACATTATCCACACGCACCTTGTTTAATGCGGCCCTATAACTTATTTTCATCAGTAATTTAGTTTACTATGATGTAGTAATGTTTACATTCTATGTCATCCTTTTTTAATTTGTGATTTACAGGTAAATAATTTGAAAAATACAAAATGGAAGACATTTTTAAGTATAAAAAATCATATTTTTTTATTAAGATGGATTATATTATAATGAATAAACAGTCTTATTTTTTTTATTCCATTTCTTTTTATGTAGACAAACACGTCAATAGTTCATATCTATCCTTCACTACAGGAAGCATCAGAATGATACCGCAAACTCCAATAGTCTCAGACACCAATAACTATTCACAAACATTGGGGAATTCACAGCAGATTTTTAGAGAAGATGGTGAATTGGCAGGAACAGGGCAGCAATCATTATGTACAGAGAGTAAATTAACCATCAAACAAGAGGACAACATTTATGAAATTATTATCCCAGAGGATAAACCACACACGTTTAATGAGGCTTCAAAACATAGTAAAGAAGGGAAAAGTCTAAAGTCTAGCCAAATGATTCATACAAAGGAGCAACCTTTCAAATGTACAGAATGTGAGAAAAGCTTTAGATGGAAGTCTCATCTACTAGAACACCACAAAATTCACACAGGTGAGAAACCACACACATGTACTGAGTGCAGCAAATGTTTTACACGAATGAATTATCTGAAAACTCATAAAAAGATTCACACAGGAGAAAAGCCTTTCACATGTACAGAGTGTGGAAAATGTTTTATGCAAAAGGGATATCTGAAAAAGCATGAAAGGAGTCACACAGGAGAAAAGCCTTTCACATGTACAGAGTGTGGAAAAAGTTTTATACAAAAGGGTAATCTGAAAAAGCATGAAAGGAGTCACACAGGAGAAAAGCCTTTCACATGTACAGAGTGTGGAAAAAGTTTTATACAAAAGTGTAATCTGAAAAAGCATGAAAGGATTCACACAGGGGAAAAACGTTTCACATGTACAGAGTGTGGAAAAAGTTTTACAGAAAAGAATACTCTGCAAAAGCATGAAAGGAGTCACACAGGAGAAAAACCTTTTGCATGTACAGAGTGTGGAAAATGTTTTACAGACACGTGTAGCCTGAAAATTCATGAAAGGAGTCACACAGGAGAAAAACCTTTCACATGTACAGAGTGTGGAAAATGTTTTACAGACACGGGTAACCTGAAAACTCATGAAAGGATTCACACAGGAGAAAAGCCTTTCAAATGTACAGAGTGTGGAAAAAGTTTTACAGAAAAGAATAACCTGAAAACTCATGAAATGATTCACACAGGAGAAAAGCCTTTCACATGTACAGAGTGTGGAAAAAGTTTTACAGAAAAGAATAACCTGAAAACTCATGAAAGGATTCACACAGGAGAAAAGCCTTTCACATGTACAGAGTGTGGAAAAAGTTTTTCACAAAAGAGTGATCTGAAAACTCATGAAAGGATTCACACAGGAGAAAAGCCTTTCACATGTACAGAGTGTGGAAAAAGTTTTACACATAAGAGTAGTCTGAAAACACATGAAAGGATTCACACAGGAGAAAAGCCTTTCACGTGTACAGAGGGTGGAAAAAGTTTTATAGAAAAGGGTAATCTGAAAAGTCATGAAAGGATTCACAAGGGAAAGAGCCTTTCATATGTTTAGAAAGTGGAATAAAGGTTTTCATTGAAATCAGTTATCACAGAAAAATATTTACACACAAATAAACTTTATATACACAGTGTACAAACCTTTTTACAATTACCCTAAAGAGGACACACTCTCTAAATAGCATCAAAAAGGATCCTATTGTAAATAATACTTTCTAAATCCCAGTTATAAAAGCCCCACATTGGAAGTGCTCTTCTGCTGTCCTTTGTTCTTCTATATATGTGCACCTCAGTTTCTCTCATATCAATGTGATAGAATCCAAACACCACACAGGAATACAGTCAAATTTTTGCCGTGGGGGGGGGGGGGGGGTCCCTCTTGAATTTTGAAATGTTGCAAGGTATGTGTACCCAAGGAAACTGATTTAAACTACATGTATACTGGGTATGTAATATGTGTGTCATGTTCTGTAACTTGATATTATGTCTTAGAGGTTTTCAAGTAAGAAGCCACAAGAACTGATAATAGCACATACTGTATATATAAAGGGAACATTATATGTCTGATAAATCCCTTTGTATCAAGAGCACAAGTGTTAGGTATATTTATACCATTATGTGCCTATATCATTTAATGCTGCTTTTTACTATATGATGATATACAATGCTTTTTCATGCAAATAAAAAGTGATTGTAATCCAGACCAGTATTTTGTGTTTTTTTTGTATAATTAAAAACTCAATATCACAGAATAAACATCATCAAATACAGAAGCCAAAATTGACAGTGAAAGTTAAAGGGACAGTCAAGTCCAAAAAAACTTTCATTTTCCAAATAGGGCTAGTGGCAGACACTGCACTAATTGGCTAAAATGCAAGTCAGTAGATAATAACTAAAAGTCATGTGATTAGGGGCGTTCAGAAGATGCTTAGATACAAGTTAGTCCCAGAAGTAAAAAGTGTATTAATATAACAGTGTTGGTTTTGCAAAACTGGGGAATGGGTAATAAAGGGATTATCTATCTTTTTAAACAACAAAAATTCTGGTGTTGACTGTCCCTTTAAACACTGATTCAGATAGAGCATTCAATTTTACCCAACTTTCCAACTTACTTCTATTACCTCATTTGCTTTGTTCTTTTGGTATCCTTTGTTATAGAGTAAACCTAGGAAGCTGATATTAACCCCTTAATGACCACAATGTACCCTGTATGTCACTGGTCATTAAGGGATTTTTCAGGACATAATAGCACAAATCTAGCAAGAACACGCTATCAATGCCCTCCAGCAGGCTTTGTGGAACAGAGCAGTCTCAACGCTGGTGGCAAGACCGTGCTATAAAACAATCAAGTCCCAAAAAAAGGCCAGTGACATACAGGGTATGTCGGTGGTCCTTAAGGGGTTATATGAGCTTAGGGGCATGCACGTGTATTTAGCACTTTCAGCAGCAGTGTTTGTAACTATGTGTAACATTGCTATAAATGTTCTTGCAAACTCTGCTTTCTGAAGATACGTGCACGCTCCTGAGTTCACCTAGGATTTCTATTTACTGTGTTTCCCTGAAAGTAAGACATCCCCCGAAAATAAGACCTACTTACAGTTTTGCCTCTCACTGAAATATAAGGCATCCCCCCCGAAAATAAGACCTCCCCTAAAAAAAGGCCTCCCCCTAACATAAGGCCCAGCCGGAGCAGACAGGAAGTGTGAGGTCTCTTTTAATCAGAGAGCCCGCGCCACTGCCAGGACAAGCTGCCGCCTGCTGCTCGCTCTGCCCTGACGGAGTCTGACTGACTCACAATTAGACAGTGAGTCGCGCGAGGCAGGAGTCGGCACATTGTGTGAACACACAGGGGTGACTGAGGTAGGGGGGAAATGTCTGTTAAAGGGGTGGGGGGAGGGGGATCACTTAAAATGACACAGGAGGACTACATTTCCTACCGTACTGTATACAGGCAATACATTTCCTTTTTTTTTGTTCAACAATAAATGTGTACCATATTCCTCTTTATGGAAAAATAAGACATCCCCTGAAAATAAGACCTAGCGCATCTTTGGGAGCAAAAATTAATATAAGACACTGTCTTATTTTCGGGGAAACACGTTAACAAAGGATACTAAGAGAACTAAGCACAAATGATAATATAAGAAAATTGGAAAGTTGTTTGAAATGTTATGTTCTATCCAATCCATTTAAGTTTAATTTTGACGTTACTGTCCCTTTAACAGTACATAAAATAATATCAAATGAACCCCTAACTTACACCAACCCAGATAATGAATCACCAGCAAGACTTTATACACAGACATTTTATGTTACTTAAATCAAAAAGGGATAGGAAATTGCACTTTCATGATTCAGATAGAATGTGTCGTTTTATGACACTTTTCATTTCACTTCTGTTATCAAACTTATGTACTACTGAGAGCTGATTGGTGGCTACACACGTGTCTCTTGTCATTAGCTCACCAGATATGCTCAGCTAGCTCCCAATATTACATTGCCACTCTATAGCTGACTTTGCAGGAGTTAAAGGGACAGTCTACACCTTAGTCATCTTAAAGTCTTACCTTAGATTAAGCTGCAAATAGCCCCCTGCACCTTTTCTATATCATGCAGTAGGAACAGTAAAAAGTTGTTTAAAAAGATTATTGTCTCTGGCCACTTTGAAATGGCTGGCAAACTCAGCCCACTGATGACATCATGACCTGGGCTGCATCTAGGCACTCTGCTGAATAGCAACGACAGTCAGTTCAATCCAACTAGTGAGCCTTTTGTGATTGGATGCCATATGCACACCAGATCATGATGTCATCAGTGGGCTGAGCTTGGCAGCCATTTCAAAATAGCCAGAAACAATATTTTTTTTACTGTTCCTGCTGCATGATATAGAAAAGGTGCAGGAGGCTATTTACAGCTTAATCTAAGGTAAGACTTCAAGATGACCAAGGTGTAGACTGTCCCTTTAAGTACATAGTTATATACAATCAGTGGTACAATAATAAACTGATCTAACAAATTAAACATTATTACAGCTTTTATATCTCTTTAATCAATAACAGACAGCTAGATTACGAGTTAAGCATTATAAGTCAAATTGTAGCGTTATGGCCCATAACGCATCATTTTCCCTAACACAGCCATTACAAGTTTCAAAAAACCTCCATAGCGCCACAAAAATCCCCATTTATGCACAAATCCTTAACGCTTTCCAAGACCAGTAGTTATTGATATATCGCAACCAAAAACATTCACAAATCACTTTAAAAATATTATACAAAGTACACTTACACTCATACAAACACTGTACAATAAATTATTATTTTTACACAAAAATATTATACAAAGTATACTTACACTCATACAAACACTGTACAATAAATTATTATTTTTACACAAAATATTATACAAAGTATACTTACACTCATACAAACACTGTACAATAAATTATTATTTTTACACAAAATATTATACAAAGTATACTTACACTCATACAAACACTGTACAATAAATTTTTTATTTTTTTTTACACAAAAATATTATACAAAGTATACTTACACTCATACAAACACTGTACAATAAATTATTATTTTTACACAAAAATATTATACAAAGTATACTTACACTCATACAAACACTGTACAATAAATTATTATTTTTTTTCCACAAAAATATTATACAAAGTATACTTACACTCATACAAACACTGTACAATAAATTATTATTTTTTTTCCACAAAAATATTATACAAAGTATACTTACACTCATACAAACACTGTACAATAAATTATTATTTTTTTTCCACAAAAATATTATACAAAGTATACTTACACTCATACAAACACTGTACAATAAATTATTATTTTTACACAAAAATATTATACAAAGTATACTTACACTCATACAAACACTGTACAATAAATTATTATTTTTACACAAAAATATTATACAAAGTATACTTACACTCATACAAACACTGTACAATAAATTATTATTTTTACACAAAAATATTATACAAAGTATACTTACACTCATACAAACACTGTACAATAAATTATTATTTTTACACAAAATATTATACAAAGTATACTTACACTCATACAAACACTGTACAATAAATTATTATTTTTTTTTTACACAAAAATATTATACAAAGTATACTTACACTCATACAAACACTGTACAATAAATTATTATTTTTACACAAAAATATTATACAAAGTATACTTAGACTCATACAAACACTGTACAATAAATTATTATTTTTTTTACACAAAAATATAATGGATAAAAAATACGAGATCTCGGGAGTTAGAAATAAAATGCACAGAAACCCATATTACATTGACTTACATAGACATACATGAACATACACTCATCTAGCTACATCTACGTACACATATCATCACATACATACAGAAATCGCTACGTACAAACAATATACAGCAGATTACATACACTCATCTAGCTACATCTACGTACACATATCATCACATACATACAGAAATCGCTACGTACAAACAATATACAGCAGATTACATACACTCATCTAGCTACATCTAAGTTCACATATCACATACATACAGAAATCACTACATACAAACAATATACAGCAGATTACATACACTCATCTAGCTACATCTACGTACACATATCATCACATACATACAGAAATCGATACGTACAAACAATATACAGCAGATTACATACACTCATCTAGCTACACATATCATCACATACATACAGAAATCACTACGTTCAAACAATATACAGCAGATTACATACACTCATCTAGCTACATCTACGTACACATATCATCACATACATACAAAAATCGCTACGTACAAACAATATACAGCAGATTACATACACTCATCTAGATACATCTACGTACACATATCATCACATACCTACAGAAATCGCTACATACAAACAATATACAGCAGATTACATACACTCATCTAGCTACATCTACGTACACATATCATCACATACATACAGAAATCGCTACGTACAAACAATATACAGCAGATTACATACACTCATCTAGCTACATCTATGTACACATATCATCACATACCTACAGAAATCGTTAGGTACAAACAATATGCAGCAGATTACATACACTCATCTAGCTACATCTACGTACACATATCATCACATACATACAGAAATCGCTACGTTCAAACAATATACAGCAGATTACATACACTCATCTAGCTACATCTACGTACACATATCATCACATACATACAAAAATCGCTACGTACAAACAATATACAGCAGATTACATACACTCATCTAGCTACATCTACGTACACATATCATCACATACATACAGAAATCGCTACGTACAAACAATATACAGCAGATTACATACACTCATCTAGCTACATCTACGTACACATATCATCACATACATACAGAAATCGCTACGTACAAACAATATACAGCAGATTACATACACTCATCTAGCTACATCTACGTACACATATCATCACATACATACAGAAATCGCTACGTACAAACAATATACAGCAGATTACATACACTCTAGCTACATCTACGTACACATATCATCACATACATACAGAAATCGCTATGTACAAACAATATAAAGCAGATTACATACACTCATCTAGATACATCTACGTACACATATCATCACATACATACAGAAATCGCTACGTACAAACAATATAAAGCAGATTACATACACTCATCTAGATACATCTACGTACACATATCATCACATTCATATAGAAATCGCTACGTACAAACAATATACAGCAGATTACATACACTCTAGCTACATCTATGTACACATATCATCACATACATACAGAAATCGCTACGTACAAACAATATACAGCAGATTACATACACTCTAGATACATCTACGTACACATATCATCACATACATACAGAAATCGCTACGTACAAACAATATACAGCAGATTACATACACTCTAGATACATCTACGTACACATATCATCACATACATACAGAAATCGCTACGTACAAACAATATACAGCAGATTACATACACTCATCTAGCTACATCTAAGTTCACATATCACATACATACAGAAATCACTACATACAAACAATATACAGCAGATTACATACACTCATCTAGCTACATCTACGTACACATATCATCACATACATACAGAAATCGATACGTACAAACAATATACAGCAGATTACATACACTCATCTAGCTACACATATCATCACATACATACAGAAATCGCTACGTTCAAACAATATACAGCAGATTACATACACTCATCTAGCTACATCTACGTACACATATCATCACATACATACAAAAATCGCTACGTACAAACAATATACAGCAGATTACATACACTCATCTAGATACATCTACGTACACATATCATCACATACCTACAGAAATCGCTACATACAAACAATATACAGCAGATTACATACACTCATCTAGCTACATCTACGTACACATATCATCACATACATACAGAAATCGCTACGTACAAACAATATACAGCAGATTACATACACTCATCTAGCTACATCTATGTACACATATCATCACATACCTACAGAAATCGTTACGTACAAACAATATGCAGCAGATTACATACACTCATCTAGCTACATCTACGTACACATATCATCACATACATACAGAAATCGCTACGTTCAAACAATATACAGCAGATTACATACACTCATCTAGCTACATCTACGTACACATATCATCACATACATACAAAAATCGCTACGTACAAACAATATACAGCAGATTACATACACTCATCTAGCTACATCTACGTACACATATCATCACATACATACAGAAATCGCTACGTACAAACAATATACAGCAGATTACATACACTCATCTAGCTACATCTACGTACACATATCATCACATACATACAGAAATCGCTACGTACAAACAATATACAGCAGATTACATACACTCATCTAGCTACATCTACGTACACATATCATCACATACATACAGAAATCGCTACGTACAAACAATATACAGCAGATTACATACACTCTAGCTACATCTACGTACACATATCATCACATACATACAGAAATCGCTATGTACAAACAATATAAAGCAGATTACATACACTCATCTAGATACATCTACGTACACATATCATCACATACATACAGAAATCGCTATGTACAAACAATATAAAGCAGATTACATACACTCATCTAGATACATCTACGTACACATATCATCACATACATACAGAAATCGCTACGTACAAACAATATAAAGCAGATTACATACACTCATCTAGATACATCTACGTACACATATCATCACATTCATATAGAAATCGCTACGTACAAACAATATACAGCAGATTACATACACTCTAGCTACATCTATGTACACATATCATCACATACATACAGAAATCGCTACGTACAAACAATATACAGCAGATTACATACACTCATCTAGCTACATCTACGTACACATATCATCACATACATACAGAAATCGCTATGTACAAACAATATACAGCAGATTACATACACTCATCTAGCTACATCTACGTACACATATCATCACATACATACAGAAATCGCTACGTACAAACAATATGCAGCAGATTACATACTCATCTAGCTACATCTACGTACACATATCATCACATACATACAGAAATCGCTACGTACAAACAATATACAGCAGATTACATACACTCTAGATACATCTACGTACACATATCATCACATACATACAGAAATCGCTACGTACAAACAATATACAGCAGATTACATACACTCTTCTAGCTACATCTACGTACACATATCATCACATACATACAGAAATCGCTACGTACAAACAATATACAGCAGATTACATACACTCATCTAGCTACATCTACGTACACATATCATCACATACATACAGAAATCGCTACATACAAACAATATACAGCAGATTACATACACTCATCTAGCTATATCTACGTACACATATCATCACATACATACAGAAATCGCTACGTACAAACAATATACAGCAAATTACATACACTCATCTAGCTACATCTACGTACACATATCATCACACACATACAGAAATCGCTACGTACAAACAATATACAGCAGATTACATACACTCATCTAGCTACATCTACGTACACATATCATCACATACATACAGAAATCGCTACGTACAAACAATATACAGCAGATTACATACACTCATCTAGCTACATCTACGTACACATATCATCACACACATACAGAAATCGCTACGTACAAACAATATACAGCAGATTACATACACTCATCTAGCTACATCTACGTACACATATCATCACATACATACAGAAATCGCTACGTACAAACAATATACAGCAGATTACATACTCATCTAGCTACATCTACGTACACATATCATCACATACATACAGAAATCGCTACGTACAAACAATATGCAGCAGATTACATACACTCATCTAGCTACATCTACGTACACATATCATCACACACATACAGAAATCGCTACGTACAAACAATATACAGCAGATTACATACACTCATCTAGCTACATCTATGTACACATATCATCACATACCTACAGAAATCGCTACGTACAAACAATATGCAGCAGATTACATACACTCATCTAGCTACATCTACGTACACATATCATCACATACCTACAGAAATCGCTACGTACAAACAATATACAGCAGATTACATACACTCATCTAGCTACATCTACGTACACATATCATCACATACCTACAGAAATCGCTACGTACAAACAATATACAGCAGATTACATACACTCATCTAGCTACATCTACGTACACATATCACATACATACAGAAATCGCTACGTACAAACAATATACAGCAGATTACATACACTCATCTAGCTACATCTACGTACACATATCACATACATACAGAAATCACTACATACAAACAATATACAGCAGATTACATACACTCATCTAGCTACATCTACGTACACATATCATCACACACATACAGAAATCGCTACGTACAAACAATATACAGCAGATTACATACACTCATCTAGCTACATCTACGTACACATATCATCACACACATACAGAAATCGCTACGTACAAACAATATACAGCAGATTACATACACTCATCTAGCTACATCTACGTACACATATCATCACATACATACAGAAATCGCTACGTACAAACAATATACAGCAGATTACATACTCATCTAGCTACATCTACGTACACATATCATCACATACATACAGAAATCGCTACGTACAAACAATATACAGCAGATTACATACACTCATCTAGCTACATCTACGTACACATATCATCACATACATACAGAAATCACTACATACAAACAATATACAGCAGATTACATACACTCATCTAGCTACATCTACGTACACATATCATCACATACCTACAGAAATCGCTACGTACAAACAATATGCAGCAGATTACATACACTCATCTAGCTACATCTACGTACACATATCATCACATACATACAGAAATCGCTACGTACAAACAATATACAGCAGATTACATACACTCATCTAGCTACATCTACGTACACATATCATCACATACATACAGAAATCGCTACGTACAAACAATATACAGCAGATTACATACACTCATCTAGCTACATCTACGTACACATATCATCACATACCTACAGAAATCGCTACGTACAAACAATATACAGCAGATTACATACACTCATCTAGCTACATCTACGTACACATATCATCACATACCTACAGAAATCGCTACGTACAAACAATATACAGCAGATTACATACACTCATCTAGCTACATCTACGTACACATATCACATACATACAGAAATCGCTACGTACAAACAATATACAGCAGATTACATACACTCATCTAGCTACATCTACGTACACATATCACATACATACAGAAATCACTACATACAAACAATATACAGCAGATTACATACACTCATCTAGCTACATCTACGTACACATATCATCACACACATACAGAAATCGCTACGTACAAACAATATACAGCAGATTACATACACTCATCTAGCTACATCTACGTACACATATCATCACACACATACAGAAATCGCTACGTACAAACAATATACAGCAGATTACATACACTCATCTAGCTACATCTACGTACACATATCATCACATACATACAGAAATCGCTACGTACAAACAATATACAGCAGATTACATACACTCATCTAGCTACATCTACGTACACATATCATCACATACATACAGAAATCGCTACGTACAAACAATATACAGCAGATTACATACACTCATCTAGCTACATCTACGTACACATATCATCACATACATACAGAAATCGCTACGTACAAACAATATACAGCAGATTACATACACTCATCTAGCTACATCTACGTACACATATCATCACACACATACAGAAATCGCTACGTACAAACAATATACAGCAGATTACATACACTCATCTAGCTACATCTACGTACACATATCATCACATACATACAGAAATCGCTACGTACAAACAATATACAGCAGATTACATACACTCATCTAGCTACATCTACGTACACATATCATCACATACCTACAGAAATCGCTACGTACAAACAATATACAGCAGATTACATACACTCATCTAGCTACATCTACGTACACATATCATCACATACATACAGAAATCGCTACGTACAAACAATATACAGCAGATTACATACACTCATCTAGCTACATCTACGTACACATATCATCACATACATACAGAAATCGCTACGTACAAACAATATACAGCAGATTACATACACTCATCTAGCTACATCTACGTACACATATCATCACATACATACAGAAATCGCTACATACAAACAATATACAGCAGATTACATACACTCATCTAGCTACATCTACGTACACATATCATCACATACATACAGAAATCGCTACGTACAAACAATATACAGCAGATTACATACACTCATCTAGCTACATCTACGTACACATATCATCACATACATACAGAAATCGCTACGTACAAACAATATACAGCAGATTACATACACTCATCTAGCTACATCTACGTACACATATCATCACACACATACAGAAATCGCTACGTACAAACAATATACAGCAGATTACATACACTCATCTAGATACATCTACGTACACATATCATCACACACATACAGAAATCGCTACGTACAAACAATATACAGCAGATTACATACACTCATCTAGCTACATCTACGTACACATATCATCACACACATACAGAAATCGCTACGTACAAACAATATACAGCAGATTACATACACTCATCTAGCTACATCTACGTACACATATCATCACACACATACAGAAATCGCTACGTACAAACAATATACAGCAGATTACATACACTCATCTAGCTACATCTACGTACACATATCATCACATACATACAGAAATCACTACGTAAAAACAATATACAGCAGATTACATACACTCATCTAGCTACATCTACGTACACATATCATCACACACATACAGAAATCGCTACGTACAAACAATATACAGCAGATTACATACACTCATCTAGCTACATCTACGTACACATATCATCACATACATACAGAAATCGCTACGTACAAACAATATACAGCAGATTACATACACTCATCTAGCTACATCTACGTACACATATCATCACACACATACAGAAATCGCTACGTACAAACAATATACAGCAGATTACATACACTCATCTAGCTACATCTACGTACACATATCATCACATACATACAGAAATCGCTACGTACAAACAATATACAGCAGATTACATACTCATCTAGCTACATCTACGTACACATATCATCACATACATACAGAAATCGCTACGTACAAACAATATACAGCAGATTACATACACTCATCTAGCTACATCTACGTACACATATCATCACACACATACAGAAATCGCTACGTACAAACAATATACAGCAGATTACATACACTCATCTAGCTACATCTATGTACACATATCATCACACACATACAGAAATCGCTACATACAAACAATATACAGCAGATTACATACACTCATCTAGCTACATCTACGTACACATATCATCACATACATACAGAAATCGCTATGTACAAACAATATACAGCAGATTACATACACTCATCTAGCTACATCTACGTACACATATCACATACATACAGAAATCGCTACGTACAAACAATATACAGCAGATTACATACACTCATCTAGCTACATCTACGTACACATATCATCACATACCTACAGAAATCGCTACGTACAAACAATATGCAGCAGATTACATACACTCATCTAGCTACATCTACGTACACATATCATCACATACCTACAGAAATCGCTACGTACAAACAATATACAGCAGATTACATACACTCATCTAGCTACATCTACGTACACATATCATCACATACCTACAGAAATCGCTACGTACAAACAATATACAGCAGATTACATACACTCATCTAGCTACATCTACGTACACATATCACATACATACAGAAATCGCTACGTACAAACAATATACAGCAGATTACATACACTCATCTAGCTACATCTACGTACACATATCACATACATACAGAAATCACTACATACAAACAATATACAGCAGATTACATACACTCATCTAGCTACATCTACGTACACATATCATCACACACATACAGAAATCGCTACGTACAAACAATATACAGCAGATTACATACACTCATCTAGCTACATCTACGTACACATATCATCACACACATACAGAAATCGCTACGTACAAACAATATACAGCAGATTACATACACTCATCTAGCTACATCTACGTACACATATCATCACATACATACAGAAATCGCTACGTACAAACAATATACAGCAGATTACATACTCATCTAGCTACATCTACGTACACATATCATCACATACATACAGAAATCGCTACGTACAAACAATATACAGCAGATTACATACACTCATCTAGCTACATCTACGTACACATATCATCACATACATACAGAAATCACTACATACAAACAATATACAGCAGATTACATACACTCATCTAGCTACATCTACGTACACATATCATCACATACCTACAGAAATCGCTACGTACAAACAATATGCAGCAGATTACATACACTCATCTAGCTACATCTACGTACACATATCATCACATACATACAGAAATCGCTACGTACAAACAATATACAGCAGATTACATACACTCATCTAGCTACATCTACGTACACATATCATCACATACATACAGAAATCGCTACGTACAAACAATATACAGCAGATTACATACACTCATCTAGCTACATCTACGTACACATATCATCACATACCTACAGAAATCGCTACGTACAAACAATATACAGCAGATTACATACACTCATCTAGCTACATCTACGTACACATATCATCACATACCTACAGAAATCGCTACGTACAAACAATATACAGCAGATTACATACACTCATCTAGCTACATCTACGTACACATATCACATACATACAGAAATCGCTACGTACAAACAATATACAGCAGATTACATACACTCATCTAGCTACATCTACGTACACATATCACATACATACAGAAATCACTACATACAAACAATATACAGCAGATTACATACACTCATCTAGCTACATCTACGTACACATATCATCACACACATACAGAAATCGCTACGTACAAACAATATACAGCAGATTACATACACTCATCTAGCTACATCTACGTACACATATCATCACACACATACAGAAATCGCTACGTACAAACAATATACAGCAGATTACATACACTCATCTAGCTACATCTACGTACACATATCATCACATACATACAGAAATCGCTACGTACAAACAATATACAGCAGATTACATACTCATCTAGCTACATCTACGTACACATATCATCACATACATACAGAAATCGCTACGTACAAACAATATACAGCAGATTACATACACTCATCTAGCTACATCTACGTACACATATCATCACATACATACAGAAATCGCTACGTACAAACAATATACAGCAGATTACATACACTCATCTAGCTACATCTACGTACACATATCATCACACACATACAGAAATCGCTACGTACAAACAATATACAGCAGATTACATACACTCATCTAGCTACATCTACGTACACATATCATCACATACATACAGAAATCGCTACGTACAAACAATATACAGCAGATTACATACACTCATCTAGCTACATCTACGTACACATATCATCATATACCTACAGAAATCGCTACGTACAAACAATATACAGCAGATTACATACACTCATCTAGCTACATCTACGTACACATATCATCACATACATACAGAAATCGCTACGTACAAACAATATACAGCAGATTACATACACTCATCTAGCTACATCTACGTACACATATCATCACATACATACAGAAATCGCTACGTACAAACAATATACAGCAGATTACATACACTCATCTAGCTACATCTACGTACACATATCATCACATACATACAGAAATCGCTACATACAAACAATATACAGCAGATTACATACACTCATCTAGCTACATCTACGTACACATATCACATACATACAGAAATCGCTACGTACAAACAATATACAGCAGATTACATACACTCATCTAGCTACATCTACGTACACATATCATCACATACCTACAGAAATCGCTACGTACAAACAATATACAGCAGATTACATACACTCATCTAGCTACATCTACGTACACATATCACATACATACAGAAATCGCTACGTACAAACAATATACAGCAGATTACATACACTCATCTAGCTACATCTACGTACACATATCATCACATACATACAGAAATCGCTACGTACAAACAATATACAGCAGATTACATACACTCATCTAGCTACATCTACGTACACATATCATCACATACATACAGAAATCGCTACGTACAAACAATATACAGCAGATTACATACACTCATCTAGCTACATCTACGTACACATATCACATACATACAGAAATCGCTACGTACAAACAATATACAGCAGATTACATACACTCTAGCTACATCTACGTACACATATCATCACATACATACAGAAATCGCTACGTACAAACAATATACAGCAGATTACATACACTCATCTAGCTACATCTACGTACACATATCATCACATACATACAGAAATCGCTATGTACAAACAATATACAGCAGATTACATACACTCATCTAGCTACATCTACGTACACATATCACATACATACAGAAATCGCTACGTACAAACAATATACAGCAGATTACATACACTCATCTAGCTACATCTACGTACACATATCACATACATACAGAAATCGCTACGTACAAACAATATACAGCAGATTACATACACTCATCTAGCTACATCTACGTACACATATCATCACATACATACAGAAATCGCTACGTACAAACAATATACAGCAGATTACATACACTCATCTAGCTACATCTACGTACACATATCATCACACACATACAGAAATCGCTACGTACAAACAATATACAGCAGATTACATACACTCATCTAGCTACATCTACGTACACATATCATCACATACATACAGAAATCGCTATGTACAAACAATATACAGCAGATTACATACACTCATCTAGCTACATCTACGTACACATATCACATACATACAGAAATCGCTACGTACAAACAATATACAGCAGATTACATACACTCATCTATCTACATCTACGTACACATATAATCACACATACAGAAATCGCTACGTACAAACAATATACAGCAGATTACATACACTCATCTAGCTACATCTACGTACACATATCATCACATACATACAGAAATCGCTACGTACAAACAATATACAGCAGATTACATACTCATCTAGCTACATCTACGTACACATATCATCACATACATACAGAAATCGCTACGTACAAACAATATACAGCAGATTACATACACTCATCTAGCTACATCTACGTACACATATCACATACATACAGAAATCGCTACGTACAAACAATATACAGCAGATTACATACACTCTAGCTACATCTACGTACACATATCATCACATACATACAGAAATCGCTACGTACAAACAATATACAGCAGATTACATACACTCATCTAGCTACATCTACGTACACATATCATCACATACATACAGAAATCGCTATGTACAAACAATATACAGCAGATTACATACACTCATCTAGCTACATCTACGTACACATATCACATACATACAGAAATCGCTACGTACAAACAATATACAGCAGATTACATACACTCATCTAGCTACATCTACGTACACATATCACATACATACAGAAATCGCTACGTACAAACAATATACAGCAGATTACATACACTCATCTAGCTACATCTACGTACACATATCATCACATACATACAGAAATCGCTACGTACAAACAATATACAGCAGATTACATACACTCATCTAGCTACATCTACGTACACATATCATCACACACATACAGAAATCGCTACGTACAAACAATATACAGCAGATTACATACACTCATCTAGCTACATCTACGTACACATATCATCACATACATACAGAAATCGCTATGTACAAACAATATACAGCAGATTACATACACTCATCTAGCTACATCTACGTACACATATCACATACATACAGAAATCGCTACGTACAAACAATATACAGCAGATTACATACACTCATCTATCTACATCTACGTACACATATAATCACACATACAGAAATCGCTACGTACAAACAATATACAGCAGATTACATACACTCATCTAGCTACATCTACGTACACATATCATCACATACATACAGAAATCGCTACGTACAAACAATATACAGCAGATTACATACTCATCTAGCTACATCTACGTACACATATCATCACATACATACAGAAATCGCTACATACAAACAATATACAGCAGATTACATACACTCATCTAGATACATCTATGTACACATATCATCACATACATACAGAAATCGCTACGTACAAACAATATACAGCAGATTACATACACTCATCTAGCTACATCTATGTACACATATCATCACATACATACAGAAATCGCTACATACAAACAATATACAGCAGATTACATACACTCATCTAGCTACAGCTACGTACACATATCATCACATACCTACAGAAATCGCTACGTACAAACAATATACAGCAGATTACATACACTCTAGCTACATCTACGTACACATATCATCATATACCTACAGAAATCGCTACGTACAAAGAATATACAGCAGTTTACATACACTCATCTAGCTACATCTACGTACACATATCATCACATACATACAGAAATCGCTACGTACAAACAATATACAGCAGATTACATACACAAAAACATTTTATTAAATATGAAAGTATCACGACTTGAGGTACTTTTTCACAGAACGACATGACGTCACTCACTTTACGCTCAACAGAAGTGTTGGAAGTTTTTTTCTTTCATTGACTTCTATGGGGAATATGTGCTCATGCACACGTCCGGCCTCTTTCCGTAACGTACGCAATATTTTTCTCTTTTTAAACTCGTAATGGCAGCGTTATAGTTGTTGCACTAATTCATTCATTCTTGCATAGGTCCCGCAATGACAAATAGATCACAAAATATACTATTTGCCACTGTAGTTATGGGTTTTACACGTGTGAACATCACTACAACATCAAAATCTTTTTATGAAATTACATTATATCAACTATAAATTACGATCAATTCTATCATCACAAATACGAGATCAGTTTCAAGAATTAACACATATTTAAACGGACATAAAAAAAAACTTTTTTAGATTTCATTATTCACAAACAGTAGGCAATTTTAAACAGTTGTCTCATTTATGTCTATTATATCATTTGATTTATTCTCTTTATATGCTTTGATGAACAGCATATCTAGATAGGCTCAGCAGATGATGATTAGTGGCAGCACATAGATGCCTTCTGTGATTGCCTCACCCATGTGCATTGCTATTTAATCAACTAACGATATATAAACAATGAACACATTTACATCATACAAGTACATAGGAAGGTTGTTAAAAATTGGATTCTTTCAGAACCTTACTATTCTTTTGAGGACCTTACTAACTCCCACAGCTCTAGCATAGAGGAAACAAACATAAAGATCCAAAAAATGCAGATAAGATTAGAAGACCTCGAGAACCGGTCTCCTAGAAACAATATTAGAATCATTGGCATACCCGAGGGTAAAAAATATGAAAATGTAACTTCATTCATTACAGAAATTCTAGCTCAGTTCCTTGAGATGCCTAGCACTCAAATAATAATTGAGAGAGTCCACAGAATAGGTCCACCTCCGATAAAGAATAAAACTAATAACAGACCCAGACCGGTAATCGCACGGTTTTTAAATTACTTGGAGAAAGTCAAGATACTTCAACAATTTAAGAAAAAACAACCAATTAGCATTGAGGGAGCTAAAATCCTCCTATTTCAAGATTTTTCAATGGACATATTTCAAGATTTTTCAATGGACATAAAAAGAAGAGAGCTTGCGCCAATATGCACTAAACTGATACAAAAAGGGTACAGGGCAACATTATTATACCCATCAAAACTTAAGGTAACTGTCAGAGACAAAGTGTATCTATATGACAATGTACAAGAATTCCTTAATGAAATAGACTCTTTAGCATAAACAGGTTGTTGATGGGTGGAATTGAATTATGAATATAGCATAACTTAATTATTTTCTCTTTTTTAAGCCCTTCTATAGGCAAAAAATGGTTTTCAATAAAATAATTCAGACTCTGGAAGATGATTATTCTTGGGTCAAGGGAGATGAGGAGGTGATCCCTCCTCTGGTTTTCGAATTGAAATATGGTTTAATTTTGTTAATGGTTGTTACCCGTGGGGTCCTCCCTTTTTTTCCCCCTGCCTCCCCTCTTTTCTCTTTTTCTCTGTCTCTATCTTGGTTATTGACTATAGATAGATGATAAAGTTACCAGATAAATTTAAGGTAGTTTCATGGAACATCGGGGGCATTTCGACCCCCATTAAAAGGAAAGCTATTATCTCCCATGTTAGGAAAATGCAAGCAGACCTAATATTTTTACAAGAAACACACTTAAACATGGAAGAAATAATGAAAATGAAGGGCTCTTGGATTAGAGAAGTAATTGCCTCACCTTGTGTAAGGAGGAAAAGAGGGGTAGCTATCCTAGTTGGTAAAAGAATAGAATCTGAAATTATACATTCTAAAAGAGACCCAGGAGGAAGATTTGTAATGCTGAAAATCAAAATTCAAAATCAATTGTTTACCCTATGCAATATATATGCAACCAATGTTTTAGATTATGCATTCTTGAATTTACTACAGTCCAATATACTTGCATACTCAGAAGGACATCTGATAATAGGGGAAGATTTTAACATGGCCCCACAATCACCCTTGGATAGACTACGGCAAATTAGCAAACAAATAAAACATAAAAGGGACAACCTAGAAACAAAACTGTTGTAAGGTCAGACCTTTTAGGAACTCAAATTACAGATACAGAAGGTGGTTAGAATTTTAATTAACCAGCTTTGTTCAAAGAGGAATTGTTTTGTAATCTCTCTTTAAGGAAAGCACAAACAGTGTTTGAAAATAGGTTTGTTTCACCACAGAATTCAATTACCCTATTTAGTAAGGCAATCACAGATTTAGTGGTGATAGTTTATATAGAATGATTTGTATTAGATAATCAATAGTTCTTATTTGGATTCTAGAAAGATTGGACAATCAATGGTTAATATCTGTTATATGCAAGCAAAGGAAGGAACCATATGAACATGTTTTCCTGTTTTATTTTTAATAAACGGTCTACAGGATAAACTGATTATTCATCATAAGAATATGCAAAGACAAGATTAATATGCTGCTACAGTTCTGGTACCTTATTATCTGTGAACTGGTGTTAGGAGTCAGTTGCGGTTTGAGAGTGAGAGTGATCCGTTGCTGCTGATGTTTGCCAAACCGGAAGTAACTGCAAATGTTGTGGTAAGTTCTTCTGGGTAATGTAGTCCTGACTGGATGCGAGAGGAATTGAAAGGTAAACAGAGTTTTAATAAATTGCAAATGTTTTACCTTGTAGATGAGCAGGAATGCCAGGTACTGAACTACTGTTTGAAGAGTTGAGGAATAGTGAGTCAAATAGCTGGGAATCCAATTCAAATTATTTAGCTTTAGAAGTGCAAGATCCGGAAAGGAGGATGAGATCCTTTCTCAAGTGTTTAGGAAGTGGCTTGGTTCTCAGGTGTTCACACAGGAAACAATTAGAATAACTAAGCAATGTTGCTTAGCTGTTTAACCTATTTAAAGGCGGAGTAACCAATAAGTGCCTACAAATAAGGTTTGTAGGCACTTAAAGACACAGCATCCCTTACAGTACCCCCCTCTCAAGGGAGCTGTTCCACAGCTACAGGACGAGGTCTATCTGGGTACCGGCAATGGAAAACAGTAATCAGCCTAGGGGCATTGATATTGACAGCCGGTTCCCAAGAGTCATCATCTGATGAAAAATTCTTCCACCGAACCAAGTACTGCAAGGTCCCTCGACGTAATCTTGAATCTAGAATACTGTGAACCTCAAACTCATCGGGATCTGGTTGAATCGGAAGAGGTGGAAGAAGAACATCTGTAACTCTCTGTGCCGTATAAGGTTTTAAAAGTGAGACGTGGAATGTAGGGTGGATTCGAAGGCTATTCGGGAGGTCAAGAGTAACAGCATTCTGATTCATGATTTTACTGATACAAAATGGACCAAGGAAGAGGCTCGCCAATTTTTTGCTTGGGATTTGCAGCTTCAAGTTCTTCGTTGACAACCAAACTTTGTCCCCGATTGAATAAATTGGAGGTTCCCTCCTACGTAGATCATAATGTTTCTTTTGCACAGATTGTGCTCGTTTGATGTTCTCATGGAGGAAGTTGAAGTTGTCAATTAGAGAATTGTGGAGATCATCAACAAGGGGAAAATTCAGATCACCACTAGAATCTAGAAAGAAATTTGGATGATACCCATAATTGGCATAAAATGGAGAGACCTTTGTAGAAGCATTGATAGAATTGTTATATGCGAATTCCGCCATAGATAAGAAGTCTAACCAATCGTTTTGATGATAGGAACAGAAACAGCGTATGTATTGCTCCAACCACTGGTTAACTCTCTCTGCTTGGCCATTAGTCTGTGGATGGAATGAGGTAGTGAATCTATGGTCTATCTGAGTAAGTTTGCATAATTTTGACCAAAATTGAGAGGTAAATTGGGTTCCCCTATCTGTTGTGAGGACGGATGGTATACCATGAAGTTTTACTATGTTATTAAGGAATAATTTGGCAGTTTCTGAAGAGGTAGGAAGCTTGTGAAACGGCAAGAAATGAGCCATCTTTGTGAAAATGTCCACAATAACAAATATAGTGGTCTGATTCTTAGATGGAGGTAAATCTACAATGAAATCCATCGATAAGTGTTGCCATGGTTTAGTGGGTATTGGTAAGGACATAAGTAGTCCATATGGAGGTTTTCTTTCGGGTTTGGAAACGCAACATGTCATACAAGTTTGGATATATTGATGAACAGTATCTCTCATCTTAGGCCACCAAAAAGTCCTTTTGAGAAGTTCTAAGGTACGTTGAGTACCAGGATGTCCTGAAAGGGGTGAATCATGGTACATCTGTAGAAGTGTTGATCTCAATGTAGTAGGTATGTACATTTTCCCTTCATGATAATAAATTCCTGAACTCATCTTAAGTGTAGGAGGAATTTGAGTAGTGTCTTCTCTGGTATGTTTCTTTATTTCTGAAAGCAATGTATTGGTGAGCCCTATGAATCTGTCTTTGGGTATGATATCTGATGGTGTTTCAAGTCTGTCAGGTTTTTCTGGTAATCTGGAGAGAGCATCAGCCTTCCCATTTTTGTTCGCAGGTCTGTAAATAATATGAAAGGAGAACCGGGAAAAATACAGACTCCAACGGACTTGTCTGGACAATAGAGTTTTGTTGTTTTGTAGGAATTGTAAATTCTTATGATCAGTGTAAATTTTAATTGGATACGTTGTGCCTTCTAAAAGATGTCTCCAATATTCTAATGATTGTTTGATAGCTAAAAGTTCCTTTTCTCCGATTGGATAGTTCCTTTCAGCAGGTGACATTACCTTTGAATAAAATGAGACAAGATGAATGGGACTGGTATGACTTTCCTGTTGAGATAAAACTGCACCAATCGCAAAATCCGAGGAATCGACCTCCAATATATAGCAGTGGGATGGGTTTGGATATTTCAATATAGGAGCAGTAGTGAACAGAGTTTTTAGTTTACTCTGCCTCAGATGTCCAATGGAAAGGAATTGAAACACTGGTTAACCTTGTTAATGGTCTTGAAATCCTGGAGAAGTTTTTTATGAATTTTCTGTAGTAATTCGAAAAACCAAGGAATCTTTGAAGGTCTTTTCTGGTTTTTGGTGTCTTCCATGTAGAAAATGCTTCTACTTTTTCTTTTTGCATTTCAATACCGGTAGGTGATATCTCATATCCAAGGAAAGTTACTCTGTCAGTGTGGAATAAACATTTCTCTGGTTTAGCGTAGAGTTTATTTTTGCGTAACCTCAGGAGAACCTCTTTTACATGCTTTATGTGATCATCTGGTGACTTGGAATAGATTAAGATGTCGTCAAGATAAATAACAACGCTCGTGTCTAATAGGTCATGAAATACTTCATTTATGAAGTGCTGAAATGTGGCAGGTGCATTGCACAATCCAAAAGGCATAACCAGGTACTCGTATAAACCGTACCTGGTTCTAAATGCGGTGAGCCACTCATGACCCTCCTTGATTCTGATGAGGTTATATGCACCGCGTAAGTCCAATTTGGTGTATATTTTGGTTTCGGACAACCTCTCGATGAGTTCCGGTATTAGCGGAAGAGGATAACGATTTTTAATTGTAACCTTATTAAGTTGTCTGTAATCTATAATGGGTCTGATAGTAGAATCCTTATTTCGGTCGAAAAATATGCCGGCTCCTGCAGGGGAGGTTGATGGTCTGATGAAACCTTTTCTAAGGTTTTCTTCTAGATATGACTTTAGATGTTCGAGTTCCGGGTGGCTTAGTGGGTACAGGTGACCAAAAGGGATAGCTGCTCCTGGTTGTAAATCAATAGGACAGTCATACTGTCTGTGGGGAGGAAGATTCTCGGCTTCAGTTTTACTAAAAACATCTAGAAAATCAGAATACTCTGTGGGTAAGGTTTCCAATGTTAATTTTGCTTCTAATGGGTCTGAATGTAAAACCAATTTATCGATGGAACAATATTCCGAACAGTAATGTGAGTTAAATTCAATTTTTGAGGGTAACCATTGAATATGTGGGTTGTGTAACTGTGACCAATTAATACCTAGAACAATTTTGTAGTTTGGTGAAGGTAGGACATCAAAAGATAACAACTCAGTATGACCTAAAACTGACATGCATAGTGGTATGGTGTGATGAGTTATGGGACCAGTTGTTATGAATGAACCATCAATCACACGGACACAAATCGGTTTGCTTTTGCGAATAAGGGGTATTTTATTAATTTTAACAATTTGTAAGTCAACAAAATTGCCGTATGCTCCGGAGTCTATTATTCCATCAACCGTCAGTTGCTTTTGGTCCCACTGTAGGGAAAGAGATAAAGTGAGAAAAGAAGGATCGTTTGTTTTAGGTATTGATATACAAGAAAAACCAAACTTACTTCTTTTGTTCTTTAGGAGTATAGGGCAGTCCTGTACAGTGTGCAAGGGATTTGCACAATACATGCATAAGGATTTTACTCGTCTACGGAGTCTTTCCTCTGGTGTTAATGGTCCTCGAGCTATTCCAATCTCCATGGGTTGTTCGGTAAGTTTTGTGGATGGACTGGCCTCATGGGCGGAAAAAAGCTTGGGACAAGAATCGGTATTGTAGCGTTCAGCACGCCTTTCACACAATCTGCGGTCAAGTAGAGTGGCTGTTCTCATTAAGGCATCCAGGGTTTTCGGTAGTTCTACTCTGGCAAGCTCATCCTTTAAACTGTCAGCCAGTCCAAGTTTGAATTGGTTTCGGAGAGCTACTTGGCTCCATTGAGAATCAGATGCGTACAACTTGAAATCGGCCACGTAATCCTCAACAGGCCTTTTGCCTTGCTTCAGACTTCTCATTGAGGATTCAGCTGTAAGTTGTATGTCCTTATCCTGATACAAATCATCAAGGGCTTCAAAGAATTCATCAATTGACCCCAAAAGGGGATCCTCAGATTCACATAAGTTATCTGCCCATGAACGGGGTTCACCCTTTAAAAAGGAAATAACACTTAAAACCTTTACCCTTTCTGTAGGGTAGGTTCTAGGTTTTAATTGAAAGAGGAGGTTGCAGGAGTTTTTAAATTGCCGATAAAGCTTTCGGTTACCTGAAAATGGTTCTGGCAACATAACCTGTGGTTCTGGATTGGTGTCATGTGATGTTGTTCTGTGTGATATGGAATCCCTTATAATAGATCTTAGGGATTGATTTTCAATCTGAACATCGTGGACAGCTTGTGTTAACTGATCCACTTTCTGTGAAAGATTATACACAATTTGGGGAATATCTGTTGGTTCCATTTTTTAGGCTTAGTTATTATGTAAGGTCAGACCTTTTAGGAACTCAAATTACAGATACAGAAGGTGGTTAGAATTTTAATTAACCAGCTTTGTTCAAAGAGGAATTGTTTTGTAATCTCTCTTTAAGGAAAGCACAAACAGTGTTTGAAAATAGGTTTGTTTCACCACAGAATTCAATTACCCTATTTAGTAAGGCAATCACAGATTTAGTGGTGATAGTTTATATAGAATGATTTGTATTAGATAACCAATAGTTCTTATTTGGATTCTAGAAAAATTGGACAATCAATGGTTAATATCTGTTATATGTAAGCAAAGGAAGGAACCATATGAACAGCTAGTGAAGTAATTAAGTTTTCCTGTTTTATTTTTAATAAACGGTCTACAGGATAAACTGATTATTCATCATAAGATTATGCAAAGACAAGCTTAATATGCTGCTTCAGTTCTGGTACCTTATTATCTGTGAACTGGTGTTAGGAGTCAGTTGCGGTTTGAGAGTGAGAGAGATCCGTTGCTGCTGCTGTTCGCCAAACCGGAAGTAACTGCAAATGTTGTGGTAAGTGCTTCTGAGTAATGTAGTCCTGACTGGATGCGAGAGGAATTGAAAGCTAAACAGAGTTTTGATAAATTGCAAATGTTTTACCTTGTAGATGAGCAAGAATGCCAGATACTGAACTACTGTTTGAAGAGTTGAGGAATAGTGAGTCAAATAGCTGGGAATCCAATTCAAATTATTTAGCTTTAGAAGTGCAAGATCCGGAGAGGAGGATGAGATCCTTTCTCAAGTGTTTAGGAAGTGGCTTGGTTCTCAGGTGTTCACACAGGAAACAATTAGAATAACTAAGCAATGTTGCTTAGCTGTTTAACCTATTTAAAGGCGGAGTAACCAATAAGGTTTGTAGGCACTTAAAGACACAGCATCCCTTACAACTGTTTAATAACATAAGTCAAAATTTAATGGTAAAAGATATTTGGAGGATTCAGAATCCCGATACACAGGACTACACATGTTTATCCAAAGCACACAAAACCCTATCTAGAATAGACCTATTTTTAATCGATGAACGATTATGAACAGAAATTCAAGCAGGAATAACATACATTGTCTTGTCTGACCATTCACCCATTTTTTTGGAAATACAATTAAACCATTCTAAAAACACCTCTATTAGGTTTGCATTTCCATATCATCTGGTCAATGACTTAAAATTTAAAAAACACTTAATCAACAAATTTAAAGAATACATTCATTTTAACTCAGAATATGTGGATAGGCCGGAAGTTTTTTGGGGAGCAGCCAAAGCAGTTTTAAGAGGAGAAATAATAGCATATGCAGCTATACTATCAAAAAAACTTAAAAAAAGGGAGAAAGAGGCTACTCATTTTGTGGTTAATTCATACAACCGCTACCTCTTACAGAAAACATCATTTAACTGGGCTAAATACATCAAAGCCAAAAGCGAGAGAGATGCCTTGACACTCTTTAGAGAAACACAGAGAGAACTAAGGCTCCAGGCTAGAATATATAGGTTTGGAAATAAAAGTGGTAAATTGTTAGCCAAACTAGTCAGAGGAGAAAGGAAGCCCTCTCTGATTGACAAAATTGAACATGAAGGAAAGACACTTGTAAAACTAGAAGATATTTCAGAAGCATTTACAAAATATTATAAGGATCTATATTCTGCAAGAGATAGTGATGAAGACCAGTCTGCGGAATTCTGGAGCAGTATAAACTGCCCCACAGTCCCGACAGAAATAAATACAAGTTTAAATAATCCAATCTCTGAAGAGGAAATCAGGAAGACGATCTCTGAATTGCCTCTGAACAAAGTAGCAGGCCCTGATGGGATCCCTAATGAGATATACAATATATTAATTGAAGAAATAGTTCCTCATCTATGTAATCTTTACAATGACTTCTATTTAAATGGTAAAAGTATACCAATTAGTTTCTCTGCTTCATATACAACTTTACTTCTTAAGGGAGGTAAAGACCCTACACATAAGGGATCCTACCGACCTATAGCTCTTCTGAAATCGGAGTATAAGATCCTTGTTTCAATCTTAGCATGTAGACTCCAAAGCGGCCTTCCACATATCATCCATACTGATCAAGCAGGGTTTATTTACCACCGATGCGGCGAAAGCCTTTGACTCAGTCTATTTTAACCATATGTTCACTTCTTTAGCTAAATTTGGATTCAAGGACAATTTTCTCAATTTTATAAAAAAATTATATAAGTGTCCTCAAACAAGATTAATAGTTAATAACTCCTTATCTTCAGAAATCAAAATCGAAAGGGGAACGCGACAAGGTTGCCCTCTGTCCCCCCTTCTTTTTGACATAGCCATTGAATCCTTAGCGTTAAAGATTAGACAATGCCTTGATGGTATTAGAATAGGTAAATACGAGTTGAAAATCGCGTTATACACGGATGACATACTTCTTTATATAGCAAACACAAAGATAAATATACCTAAACTTTTAAGTATAAGATAAAACAGAATGGAGGGGCGCCTCATGTGTGGTATCATCTATTAATTAACAACAAGTCACAGAACTATTGCCAAATGGGTACTCACAAATTTGGAGAGCACACTTATGTGCTGGTAGGGGCGGGCTGCAGAATTATAAAGGTGTGACAGCTCACCCACTTGAAGGCGCTCTTGGCGTAAGATGGTGGTGCTATAAGGGAGACAAGAAATACGGGCACCACATGTGCAGACTATTAATGGTACAACCACAACAGATTCCTTAATGTGGAGGGTACTCACATATTCCCAGAGCACACCAATGTACTTGTAGAAGCAGGCTGCAGATTGGTAGAGGTGTGGCAGCTCACCCAAACTCTAGGTATCTTGATATTTGTATGATAATGTGTTCCCTCAGGTGCTGGTCTGGTCTCTCATAGGTGAACAATGGCAGATGGTGGGTAGAAATGAATCCACTCAAAGGATAAAAGATACATCCAAATTTATTTAAAAAAGCATAAAAGTTTAAAAACAACAGCACAATGATTGCTGATGAGAGTGGATAACAGGGTGTCCAATAATCACCCAATCATGCAACGCGTTTCACGGTTCACAGACCGTTTCATCAGGCATAAAAAATTATAATAAATCATGCTACCCTTCACTGCCTTATATACCTCACTAATGAACAGAACAAAACACCTCTTTTTGCTGGAGAATGATTGATGTGGTACACCTGTGTGGGTTAGTCCAAATCACTGGCCTAGAGGTGAAAAATCCCTCTTGACTCTGTAAACACTCACCTATGTTTGCATTTATTAATCTATTCTCTGCAGTACAATTATCTGGTGGAATAAACTTCATAACTAATCATTGTTATTAAAAAGCTCCAAACTGGTGAACATGTAAATAGGTTCCCTTACTAGGATAGATGATCCCTCCCACCCCTTTTATTTTACATATTTGAGGTGGTATAACCCTTCCAAAGATATTTTGGGAGTCTGTATTTGACAACACTATGATTGATGTGGTACACCTGTGTGGGTTAGTCCAAATCACTGGCCTAGAGGTGAAAAATCCCTCTTGACTCTGTAAACACTCACCTATGTTTGCATTTATTAATCTATTCTCTGCAGTACAATTATCTGGTGAAATAAACTTCATAACTAATCATTGTTATTAAAAAGCTGCAAACTGGTGAACATGTAAATAGGTTCCCTTTCTGGGATAGATGATCCCTCCCACCCCTTTTATTTTACACATTTGAGGTGGTATAACCCTTCCAAAGATATTTTGAGAGTCTGTATTTGACAACACTATGTAATGAAAAGTTATATCGAAATTCATGTCAATTTAAATGTTTACTTCAATTTGTCTAGTTTAAACTACTAGTAGCAACTAAAACTGTATAATTCCTACTTTGTTATGAACACATACAGATCGTGTAGTGGTTCTATGTTGTTATTTACTAGCCTGAACACTCTTATTCTATTGGTCAAAGCTGCTATGTGGGCAGTGGCCATGTGACGTGGAGGCCGACCGCCACCACCCACTTGTTACCCAGAACCAGTAATTGTTCATATTGTCATTTGACAGGGTGCCGTCTATGATAGACGCCCCCTGAGTCTCTAAGATTTGACAGTCTGCTTTGAAGCCGTCTCAGCGGTCCACTGACCGAACATGACGGCTAGAGTTACGTTTACAATCCCCAATCGCAACAGCCAAAAAGCCCTTCTTATAGAAGTATAGAGATCGTCAGCCTCACAACCGTAGTTGCGGAAATATCTGATTTGTATACAATGATAACCCAACCGAGGACCTGCTTACAGTTTTCCTCAAAAGTGGGTGTGTGTGTAGCCTGGCCAATCACTTTCTTAATCCGGATTGCAGTTTTCCTCAAAAGTGGGTGTGTGTAAACTAGCCAATCACTCTCTTAGTGCAAATTAGTTTGTGATTGGCTGACATGTCAGTATGTGCATAGCGATTGTTGCGATACTCGCAACAGTGTCACTCTAGTTCTTTACTGTAGAGTGTGTTATATTGTTTGTATGGATCGGGAGTAAGTGATTTTCCTTTTTTACTACGTGTGTGTTATAATATTATTGTCGTTTCTCAAACCGCTATATAATGAACTTTGTGTCTTGTGTTTCTATTCGCCGGCAAGTGTATTTTCACTACAGTATCTAAGAATTTACTGTTTTCTGCCTTTATTGTGTATATACTCATCTATGATAGCTTAACATTGCCCCATCATATATACTTTTGTTCTAGATTATTGATTATACTGCATCTTGAGCGCCCCCTTCAGTGATTAGGTTTTTACAGTAAACTTTTAAGTATAATTGTTCAATATAGCTCTTTCTCTGGGTATAGAATAAACGACAATCACTCCCCCTTTAGACAGCTCAAGACTAATACGGTATAAACCCAGCAGCATCAATCCTTAGAGAAATGTAAAGCGATTTCATCTAGACTCACCAGCGCTAGTAGTTCTAAGCATATATCAAGCAGCCCATTCAGCCTCCGGATCGTTCACCACTCCGTGGGTCCCCGGGCCGGTACGAAGCACCTCTGGCTGCCGTTGCTAAACCCTGCGGTGAAGTGAGTCTCAAACTTCGTGAGAGCTTCCTCCTCTGTGGATGCCTGTTAACACACTCAGGCATTCTGCGATGACGTCATCAGCCGGTCAGTAAGCCGGGTACTGTGCGCCTCCTGTCCTGGATACGCCGAGGTTTAAGCTGGTTGGTAGACAGCAAGGAATATCAAAAGAAATCCAGCAAACCTCCCAGGCATAAGTTCAATTTGAAATTTTATTTGAAACACCGTGCAAAAATAAAAAAAGTAAAACACATATAATGTCCCAGTAACCTGGAACAAGTTAGGGAATCGTCCTACGTGTTTCAGCAAATAGTATTAGCCTTATTCATGGACATAATTCACTCCTCACAAACAAGTCTATTTAAACACACCCTTGTCATCACACTAAGGAAATTCTTCTGGAAAAAAGATGAAACAGATAATACTAGAGATTTAGACCTTATTTACTCTAATGATTCTCTTCCCAAGATATATGACATAGTAGATTTCATAGAGGCATACAATCTATTAAAGGCGCATGACCTAGCTAAGGAATCCGTGGTAGATGAAATTCCACTTAAATGCACACATGGAGGATATACACCAAAGTCTATATTTTATCCAACTAGGGATAGAGGTCCGTTCTTAGAAGCTTTTCATCATAGAATCGAAGAAGACCTTATAGCACTCTCTAATGACACTAAACACCCTTATCCAAATTTAAATGAAAAACAATTTAAAATCTAGGGAAGATATTGTAATAAAGAGAGCGGACAAGGGTGGATGTGTGGTGGTGCAGGACAGGCAGTCATACTTAGAGGAAGCTCGTAGGCAACTAAATGATGCTGATGTCTATGAAATCCTTAGATATAATCCAACAGAGAAGTACAGACAACAGCTTGAATCACTGTTGGATGATGGATTGGAGATGGGGATTTTAGACCAAGGCACTGCAGACTATCTCTATGTTTTAAATCCGGTTACCCCCATATTCCATCACCTCCCCAAGGTCCATAAGTCCTTGGAGGGGGTGAAAGGAAGGCCAATTGTGGCGGGTATAGGATCTTTATTTGAAAATATTTCGACATGGGTTGAATCTTTACTACAACAGTAGTGTATGGTCTTCCATCGTATCTTAAAGATACCAAGCATCTTTTGGGATGTCTAAAAGAGATATGTTGGACTGATACAGCAGAATGGCTGACTATAGATGTAGTTAGTTTATATTCTGCAATTCCTCACAAAAAAAGTCTAGAAGCCATTTCATATATGCTGGACAGATTCAGCAACTATGATAGTAATCTTAAAACTTTTTTGATCCAAACTTTAGATTTTTTGTTAACCCACAAATTTTTTCAATTTGAGGGGACTTTTTATCTCCAAAGACGTGGCACTGCTATGGGGGCAAAGTTTGCCCCGGCCTACGCCAACCTATATATGGGTGCCACGTCTTTGGAGATTCAAATCCCTTCAGGGGTTGGATTACAATGTATAAAAGGTATATTGATGACCTCCTGTTCATTTGGACAGGGGGTCCATCCAGACTAGAGGAATTTGTCCAATATCTCAATTCTAATGACGCTAATTTACAGTTTACGTACGAGAGTAGCAAAGAGTCTATCCCTTACCTAGACCTCTTACTGATAGGTCAAACTGATACCCAACAGGTAAAGACTACTTTATACCGAAAACCAATTGCGGCAAATGCCATATTACATGGCCGAAGCAATCATCCAAAACATATGGGCTTTGGAATTGCTAAAGGACAATTCACAAGGTTGAAACGGAATTGTACCGATAATGAAGTTTTTACTACAGAGAGCATTAAAATGAAAAGGGATTTATTAGAGAGAGGCTATCATATAAAAACAATTGATCAAGCTCTCCTAGAAGTCAATAGACTAGATAGAGAAACCCTCCTCCTTGACCATAAAACCCTAGCTAACAAACAACGCTTTGATAGCTCCAGACCTACATTTGTAACCACATATAGTGCACAGTTTAATGCAATATGGGATATGTGAAAAAGCACCTTCCTATTCTGACTGCTGAAGACAGCCTTAAAGACCTTGTACAGAAGGGATGTAATTTTGTTTCCCGTAGAGGCTACACAATAGGTAATGCAGTTTCTCCAAGTTTACTTAGAAATACACAAACAAAAAGCAATAGCTGGTTAAATGTAAAAGGGCACTATAGATGTCATTACAGCAATTGTATTGCCTGTGGTTTCACAAAAGTTACTAAGAATTTCCAATCATACACCACACAGAAGGTCTATGAGCTGGATACATATACCAATTGTCGCTCTGTCTTCGTAATCTATCTAATAGATTGCGTGGAATGTAAAAAACAATATATTGGGTGCACCTCCAGGGAGTGTAGAAACAGGATTAGGGAGCATCTTAAAAATATTGAGCATGGTATTGAATGTTCTGACCTTGCTAGACATTTTATACATGTCCACAATAAAATGGTGAACAGTCTAAAATGGCAAATCATTGACTATATCAAACCTGCCATACGTGGCGGAGATGGAGTATCTAAACTTTCACACAAAGAGGCTTTCTGGATTTTCAAAATGAAAACTAGGATCCCAGATGGTTTCAACATAGTAGGCGATGTCATTAACTTCTGGAGGCATAAATAGATAGGAATTATATACAGTATATGATCTTATAATGTCTATTATGTTGCAAAATGTGAATACTTTTATTTAAGTGGTTTTATGCCATGTATTAGAGATGGGTACACAGAAGTAGTGTTTAGGTCGGTCTACAGATATACCTCACTGTCATGTGTTAGCTGAGTTATTTTGATTTTTCAAATCATTTTAGGTATATTAATGTTAGAATTAGTTAAATGTATTCTGAACCATATAATATATATATATATATATATATATATATATATATATATATATATATATATATATATATATCCATTATTCTGTGTAACATCCCAATATTTTGTAGTAAATTTTGTAGTTCTTCATAAATGAGCCTATTCATGCATACAATGCATGTCATACTGCTATTGATGGTATTAATAATGTGATGCATTCAGTATCATCTATTTTCTATATTATATAGCCAATATCTATACATTTGCATATATTATAATTAACATTCTCTTGTATAAGGGCCTTACACTAATGAAGGCAGTTTTCACATATAAGAATTTTTTATTGCTTTACGTAAAATGCCTATGGTTAATATGCTATTTGAATTATGTATATATATAGTCCAAAATGTTATAAAACAATGAGAATTCAATATTTCTGTATGCTATGTATAGTTGAAAATTAGAGTGATAACGTTACTATCCATCTAAATGAAAGGCTCATTATAGTTAGTCTGTCTTTAATTTAATAAAGTGATATTATAGGTCTGTCCCTTTAATAATTAGTACCTGGGGCCTACACACCTGATGACAAGGGTGTGTTTAAATAGACTTGTTTGTGAAGAGTGAATTATGTCCATGAATAAGGCTAATACTATTTGCTGAAACGCGTAAGACGATTCCTTAACTTGTTCCAGGTTGCTGGGACATTATATGTGTTTTACTTTTTTTATTTTTGCACGGTGTTTCAAATAAAATTTCAAATTGAACTTACGCCTGGGAGGTTTGCTGGATTTCTTTTGATATAGAATAAACGAGTCCAAGTCTGAGATATATTGGCTCAGAAAGAATATCTATTCAATACAAGATAGTCCATTCAAGGTGGTTTCTGAGTCCTTCAAATACTTAGGAATTTCAATACCAATTAAATCTGCTGATATATATACAGACTCAATATAACGCCAATTTTGACAAATATATGTGAAAAAATTAAAGTCTGGCAAAATTTACCAATATCATTATCTGGTAGAATTGCACTATATAAAATGATCCTTCTTCCAAAACTTTTATATGGTGCTTACGGATGCGGCCAGCTTCAAAAACGTGCTTGTGCACGATTCCCCCATAGGAAACAATGGGGCAGTTTGAGCTGAAAAAAATCTAACACCTGCAAAAAAGCAGCGTTCAGCTCCTAACGCAGCCCCATTGTTTCCTATGGGGAAACACTTCCTAAGTCTGAACCTAACACCCTAACATGTACCCCGAGTCAACACCCCTAACCTTATACTTATTAACCCCTAATCTGTCGCCCCCGCTATCGCTGACCCCTGCATATTATTATTAACCCCTAATCTGCCACTCCGTACACCGCCGCAACCTACGTTATCCCTATGTACCCCTAATTTGCTGCCCTTAACACCGCCGACTCCTATATTATATTTATTAACCCCTAATCTGCCCCACCCCAATGTCGCCGCTACCTACCTACACTTATTAACCCCTAATCTGCCGACCGGACCTCACCGCTACTATAATAAAGTTATTAACCCCTAATCCGCCTCACTCCCGCCTCAATATCCCTATAATAAATAGTATTAACCCCTAATCTGCCCTCCCTAACATCACCGACACCTAACTTCAAGTATTAACCCCTAATCTGCCGACCGGACCTCACTGCTACTCTAATAAATTTATTAACCCCTAAAGCTAAGTCTAACCCTACTTATTAAATAAATTATTCCTATTTAAAGCTAAATACTTACCTGTAAAATAAACCCTAATATAGCTACAATATAAATTATAATTATATTGTAGCTATTTTAGGATTAATATTTATTTTACAGGCAACTTTGTATTTTTTTTAACCAGGTACAATAGCTATTAAATAGTTAAGAAATATTTAATAGCTACCTAGTTAAAATAATTACAAAATTACCTGTAAAATAAATCCTAACCTAAGTTACAATTAAACCTAACACTACATTATCAATAAATTAATTAAATAAAATACCTACAATTATCTACAATTAAACCTAACACTACACTATCAATAAATTAATTACATACAAATACCTACAAATAAATACAATTAAATAAACTAACTAAAGTACAAAAAATAAAAAATAATTTACAAACATTATAAAAATATTACAACAATTTTAAGCTAATTACACCTACTCTAAGCCCCCTAATAAAATAACAAAGCCCCCCAAAATAAAAAAATGCCCTACCCTATTCTAAAATAAAAATTGAAAAGCTCTTTTACCCCAAAGAATTCTGCTCTTTTGCCTGTAAAAAAAACATACAATACCCCCCCCCAACATTACAACCCACCACCCACATACCCCTAATCTAACCCAACCCCCCTTAAATAAACCTAACATTAAGCCCCTGAAGATCTTCCTACCTTGTCCTCACAATGCCGGGTATCACGATCCGTCCAGAAGAGGGTCCGAAGTCTTCATCCGATCCGGGGCTGAAGAGGTCCATCATCCGGCTGAAGTCTTGATCCAAGCGGGGGCTGAAGAGATCCATCATCCGGCTGAAGTCTTGATCCAAGCGGGGGCTGAAGAGGTCCATCATCCAGCTGAAGTCTTCTATCAAGCGGCATCTTCAATCTTCTTTCTTCCGGATCCATCTTCATCCCGCCGATGCGGAACATCCATCCTGGCCGACGACTTCCCGATGAATGACGGTTCCTTTAAGGGACGTCATCCAAGATGGCGTCCCTCAAATTCCGATTGGCTGATAGGATTCTATCAGCCAATCGGAATTAAGGTAGGAAAATTCTGATTGGCTGATGGAATCAGCCAATCAGATTCAAGTTCAATCCGATTGGCTGATCCAATCAGCCAATCAGATTGAGCTCGCATTCTATTGGCTGATCGGAACAGCCAATAGAATGCAAGCATAATCTGATTGGCTGATTGGATCAGCCAATCGGATTGAACTTGAATCTGATTGGCTGATTCCATCAGCCAATCAGAATTTTCCTACCTTAATTCCGATTGGCTGATAGAATCCTATCAGCCAATCGGAATTCGAGGGACGCCATCTTGGATGACGTCCCTTAAAGGAACCTTCATTCTGTTTTAGGACGTCGGAAGAAGAGGATGGATCCGTGCCGGAGGTCTTGAAGATGGAGCCGCTCGTCATCGGATGGAAGAAGATAGAAGATGCTGCTTGGATGAAGATGTCTACCGGTCCGGATCTCCTCTTCTGCCCGGATAGGATGAAGACTTCTGCCCGATGATGGACTTCTTCAGCCGCCGCTTGGATCAAGACTTCAGCCGGAGGATGGACGTCTTCAGCCCCCGCTTGGGCTTGGATCAAGTCATCGGGCCTGGACCGATCGGTGATACCCGGCGTGGTGAAGATAAGGTAGGAAGATCTTCAGGGGCTTAGTGTTAGGTTTATTTAAGGGGGGTTTGGGTTAGATTAGGGGTATGTGGGTGGTGGGTTGTAATGTTGGGGGGGGGGTATTGTATGTTTTTTTTTCCAGGCAAAAGAGCTGAATTCTTTGGGGCATGCCCCGCAAAAGGCCCTTTTAAGGGCTGGTAAGGTAAAAGAGCTTTTCTATTTTTATTTTAGAATAGGGTAGGGAATTTTTTTATTTTGGGGGGCTTTGTTATTTTATTAGGGGGCTTAGAGTAGGTGTAATTAGCTTATAATTGTTATAATATTTTTCTAATGTTTGTAAATATTTTTTTATTTTTTGTAACTTAGTTCTTTTTTATTTTTTGTACTTTAGTTAGTTTATTTAATTGGATTTATTTGTAGGTATTGTATTTAATTAATTTATTGATAGTGTAGTGTTAGGTTTAATTGTAACTTAGGTTAGGATTTATTTTACAGGTAATTTTGTAATTATTTTAACTAGGTAACTATTAAATAGTTATTAACTATTTAATAGCTATTGTACCTGGTTAAAATAAATACAAAGTTGCCTGTAAAATATTAATCCTAAAATAGCTACAATATAATTATAATTTATATTGTAGCTATATTAGGATTTATTTTACAGGTAAGTATTTAGCTTTAAATAGGAATAATTTATTTAATAAGAGTTCATTTATTTCGTTAGATTTAAATTATATTTAACTTAGGGGGGTGTTAGTGTTAGGGTTAGACTTAGCTTTAGGGGTTAATAACTTTATTATAGTAGCGGTGAGGTCCGGTCGGCAGATTAGGGGTTAATACTTGAAGTTAGGTGTCGGTGATGTTAGGGAGGGCAGATTAGGGGTTAATACTATTTATTATAGGGCAAAACAGAATGAGAAGCAGTCTGCCAGGAACGAACAGCAGCATCAATAGCTTGTTCTATGGCCCGGTTACCACCTGGTAGTAGCTTCTTTCTGCCCAATTGTGCTTTTCACAGAGGAAAACTTTCCTGTAGTATATCAGTCTGATCCCGCCGACATGGTCAGTCCAGCCCCGAAATACCAGGCAATTCTCCTCTGAACAAGGAACATGACAACCCCAGACAATCGTTTTGGCCTCCTTTGGCCTCGTCAGTGAGGTGCAGCCATATCCCTCTAAGCACATTGGGCAAGGAGTCCACGTCTGGTTTCCCCCATCACCCTTAGGGAGACTATCCCCAGGGTCATATTTACATATGCAAAACAGAATGAGAAGCAGTCTGCCAGGAACGAACAGCAGCATCAATAGCTTGTTCTATGGCCCGGTTACCACCTGGTAGTAGCTTCTTTCTGCCCAATTGTGCTTTTCACAGAGGAAAACTTTCCTGTAGTATATCAGTCTGATCCCGCCGACATGGTCAGTCCAGTTGCTTCCGGGTGGTAAATCGCCATAGAACAAGCCACTGAGCTGTTGTTCGTTCCTGGTAGAGCGCTTCTCTCTTTGTATGCAAATTATTATGACCCTGGGGAAGTCTCCCTATGGGTGATGGGGGAAACCAGACGTGGACTCCTTGCCCAGTGTGCTTAGAGGAATGTGGCTGCACCTCACTGACGAGGCCGAAACGATCGTCTGGGGTTGTCATGTTCCTTGTTCAGAGGAGAATTGCCTGGTATTTCGGGGCTGGACTGACCTTACTTGGCGGGATCAGACTGATATACTTCAGGAAAGTTTTTCTTCTGTGAAAAGCACACTGGTCTAAAAGAGGCTGCTTCCGGGTGGTAAATCGCCATAGAACAAACCACTGAGCTGTTGTTCGTTCCTGGTAGAGCGCTTCTCTCTTTGTATGCAAATTATTATGACCCTGGGGAAGTCTCCCTATGGGTGATGGGGGAAACCAGACATGGACTCCTTGCCCAGTGTGCTTAGAGGAATGTGGCTGCACCTCACTGACGAGGCCCATAGGAGGCCGAAACGATCGTCTGGGGTTGTCATGTTCCTTGTTCAGAGGAGAATTGCCTGGTATTTCGGGGCTGGACTGACCTTACTTGGCAGGATCAGACTGATATATTTCAGGAAAGTTTTTCTTCTGTGAAAAGCACACTGGTCTAAAAGAGGCTGCTTCCGGGTGGTAAATCGCCATAGAACAAGCCACTGAGCTGTTGTTCGTTCCTGGTAGAGCGCTTCTCTCTTTGTATGCAAATTATTATGACCCTGGGGAAGTCTCCATATGGGTGATGGGGGAAACCAGACGTGGACTCCTTGCCCAGTGTGCTTAGAGGAATGTGGCTGCACCTCACTGACGAGGCCCATAGGAGGCCGAAACGATCATCTGGGGTTGTCATGTTCCTTGTTCAGAGGAGAATTGCCTAGTATTTCAGGGCTGGACTGACCTTACTTGGCGGGATCAGACTGATATACTTCAGGAAAGTTTTTCTTCTGTGAAAAGCACACTGGTCTAAAAGAGGCTGCTTCCGGGTGGTAAATCACCATAGAACAAGCCACTGAGCTGTTGTTCGTTCCTGGTAGAGCACTTCTCTCTTTGTATGCAAATTATTATGACCCTGGGGAAGTCTCCCTATGGGTGATGGGGGAAACCAGACGTGGACTCCTTGCCCAGTGTGCTTAGAGGAATGTGGCTGCACCTCACTGACGAGGCCCATAGGAGGCCGAAACGATCGTCTGGGGTTGTCATGTTCCTTGTTCAGAGGAGAATTGCCTGGTATTTTGGGGCTGGACTGACCTTACTTGGCGGGATCAGACTGATATACTTCAGGAAAGTTTTTCTTCTGTGAAAAGCACACTGGTCTAAAAGAGGCTGCTTCCGGGTGGTAAATCGCCATAGAACAAGCCACTGAGCTGTTGTTCGTTCCTGGTAGAGCGCTTCTCTCTTTGTATGCAAATTATTATGACCCTGGGGAAGTCTCCCTATGGGTGATGGGGGAAACCAGACGTGGACTCCTTGCCCAGTGTGCTTAGAGGAATGTGGCTGCACCTCACTGACGAGGCCTATAGGAGGCCGAAACGATCGTCTGGGGTTGTCATGTTCCTTGTTCAGAGGAGAATTGCCTGGTATTTCGGGGCTGGGCTGACCATACTTGGTGGGATCAGACTGATATACTTCAGGAAAGTTTTTCTTCTGTGAAAAGCACACTGGTCTAAAAGAGGCTGCTTCCGGGTGGTAAATCGCCATAGAACAAGCCACTGAGCTGTTGTTCGTTCCTGGTAGAGCGTTTCTCTCTTTGTATGCAAATTATTATGACCCTGGGGAAGTCTCCCTATGGGTGATGGGGGAAACCAGACATGGACTCCTTGCCCAGTGTGCTTAGAGGAATGTGGCTGCACCTCACTGACGAGGCCCATAGGAGGCCGAAACGATCGTCTGGGGTTGTCATGTTCCTTGTTCAGAGGAGAATTGCCTGGTATTTCGGGGCTGGACTGACCTTACTTGGCGGGATCAGACTGATATACTTCAGGAAAGTTTTTCTTCTGTGAAAAGCACACTGGTCTAAAAGAGGCTGCTTCCGGGGGGTAAATCGCCATAGAACAAGCCACTGAGCTGTTGTTCGTTCCTGGTAGAGCGCTTCTCTCTTTGTATGCAAATTATTATGACCCTGGGGAAGTCTCCCTATGGGTGATGGGGGAAACCAGACGTGGACTCCTTGCCCAGTGTGCTTAGAGGAATGTGGCTGCACCTCACTGATGAGGCCCATAGGAGGCCGAAACGATCGTCTGGGGTTGTCATGTTCCTTGTTCAGAGGAGAATTGCCTGGTATTTTGGGGCTGGACTGACCTTACTTGGCGGGATCAGACTGATATACTTCAGGAAAGTTTTTCTTCTGTGAAAAGCACACTGGTCTAAAAGAGGCTGCTTCCGGGTGGTAAATCGCCATAGAACAAGCCACTGAGCTGTTGTTCATTCCTGGTAGAGCGCTTCTCTCTTTGTATGCAAATTATTATGACCCTGGGGAAGTCTCCCTATGGGTGATGGGGGAAACCAGACGTGGACTCCTTGCCCAGTGTGCTTAGAGGAATGTGGCTGCACCTCACTGACGAGGCCCATAGGAGGCCGAAACGATCGTCTGGGGTTGTCATGTTCCTTGTTCAGAGGAGAATTGCCTGGTATTTTGGGGCTGGACTGACCTTACTTGGCGGGATCAGACTGATATACTTCAGGAAAGTTTTTCTTCTGTGAAAAGCACACTGGTCTAAAAGAGGCTGCTTCCGGGTGGTAAATCGCCATAGAACAAGCCACTGAGCTGTTGTTCGTTCCTGGTAGAGCGCTTCTCTCTTTGTATGCAAATTATTATGACCCTGGGGAAGTCTCCCTATGGGTTATGGGGGAAACCAGACATGGACTCCTTGCCCAGTGTGCTTAGAGGAATTTGGCTGCACCTCACTGACGAGGCCCATAGGAGGCCGAAACGATCGTCTGGGGTTGTCATGTTCCTTGTTCAGAGGACAATTACCTGGTATTTCGGGGCTGGACTGACCTTACTTGGCGGGATCAGACTGATATACTTCAGGAAAGTTTTTCTTCTGTGAAAAGCACACTGGTCTAAAAGAGGCTGCTTCCGGGTGGTAAATCGCCATAGAACAAGCCACTGAGCTGTTGTTCGTTCCTGGTAGAGCGCTTCTCTCTTTGTATGCAAATTATTATGACCCTGGGGAAGTCTCCCTATGGGTAATGGGGGAAACCAGACATGGACTCCTTGCCCAGTGTGCTTAGAGGAATGTGGCTGCACCTCACTGACGAGGCCCATAGGAGGCCGAAACGATCGTCTGGGGTTGTCATGTTCCTTGTTCAGAGGAGAATTGCCTGGTATTTAGGGGCTGGACTGACCTTACTTGGCGGGATCAGACTGATATACTTCAGGAAAGTTTTTCTTCTGTGAAAAGCACACTGGTCTAAAAGAGGCTGCTTCCGGGTGGTAAATCGCCATAGAACAAGCCACTGAGCTGTTGTTCGTTCCTGGTAGAGCGCTTCTCTCTTTGTATGCAAATTATTATGACCCTGGGGAAGTCTCCCTATGGGTGATGGGGGAAACCAGACGTGGACTCCTTGCCCAGTGTGCTTAGAGGAATGTGGCTGCACCTCACTGACGAGGCCCATAGGAGGCCGAAACGATTGTCTGGGGTTGTCATGTTCCTTGTTCAGAGGAGAATTGCCTGGTATTTTGGGGCTGGACTGACCTTACTTGGCGGGATCAGACTGATATACTTCAGGAAAGTTTTTCTTCTGTGAAAAGCACACTGGTCTAAAAGAGGCTGCTTCCGGGTGGTAAATCGCCATAGAACAAGCCACTGAGCTGTTGTTCGTTCCTGGTAGAGTGCTTCTCTCTTTGTATGCAAATTATTATGACCCTGGGGAAGTCTCCCTATGGGTGATGGGGGAAACCAGACGTGGACTCCTTGCCCAGTGTGCTTAGAGGAATGTGGCTGCACCTCACTGACGAGGCCCATAGGAGGCCGAAACGATCGTCTGGGGTTGTTATGTTCCTTGTTCAGAGGAAAATTGCCTGGTATTTCGGGGCTGGACTGACCTTACTTGGCGGGATCAGACTGATATACTTCAGGAAAGTTTTTCTTCTGTGAAAAGCACACTGGTCTAAAAGAGGCTGCTTCCTGGTGGTAAATCGCCATAGAACAAGCCACTGAGCTGTTGTTCGTTCCTGGTAGAGCGCTTCTCTCTTTGTATGCAAATTATTATGACCCTGGATAAGTCTCCCTATGGGTGATGGGGGAAACCAGGCGTGGACTCCTTGCCCAGTGTGCTTAGAGGAATGTGGCTGCACCTCACTGACGAGGCCCATAGGAGGCCGAAACGATCGTCTGGGGTTGTCATGTTCCTTGTTCAGAGGAGAATTGCCTGGTATTTCGGGGCTGGACTGACCTTACTTGGCGGGATCAGACTGATATACTTCAGGAAAGTTTTTCTTCTGTGAAAAGCACACTGGTCTAAAAGAGGCTGCTTCCGGGTGGTAAATCGCCATAGAACAAGCCACTGAGCTGTTGTTCGTTCCTGGTAGAGCGCTTCTCTCTTTGTATGCAAATTATTATGACCCTGGGGAAGTCTCCCTATGGGTGATGGGGGAAACCAGACGTGGACTCCTTGCCCAGTGTGCTTAGAGGAATGTGGCTGCACCTCACTGACGAGGCCCATAGGAGGCCGAAACGATCGTCTGGGGTTGTCATGTTCCTTGTTCAGAGGAGAATTGCCTGGTATTTCGGGGCTGGACTGACCTTACTTGGCGGTATCAGACTGATATACTTCAGGAAAGTTTTTCTTCTGTGAAAAGCACACTGGTCTAAAAGAGGCTGCTTCCGGGTGGTAAATCGCCATAGAACAAGCCACTGAGCTGTTGTTCGTTCCTGGTAGAGCGCTTCTCTCTTTGTATGCAAATTATTATGACCCTGGGGAAGTCTCCCTATGGGTGATTGGGGAAACCAGACGTGGACTCCTTGCCCAGTGTGCTTAGAGGAATGTGGCTGCACCTCACTGACGAGGCCCATAGGAGGCCGAAACGATCATCTGGGGTTGTCATGTTCCTTGTTCAGAGGAGAATTGCCTGGTATTTCGGGGCTGGACTGACCTTACTTGGCGGGATCAGACTGATATACTTCAGGAAAGTTTTTCTTCTGTGAAAAGCACACTGGTCTAAAAGAGGCTGCTTCCGGGTGGTAAATCACCATAGAACAAGCCACTGAGCTGTTGTTCGTTCCTGGTAGAGCGCTTCTCTCTTTGTATGCAAATTATTATGACCCTGGGGAAGTCTCCCTATGGGTGATGGGGGAAACCAGACGTGGACTCCTTGCCCAGTGTGCTTAGAGGAATTTGGCTGCACCTCACTGACGAGGCCCATAGGAGGCCGAAACGATCGTCTGGGGTTGTCATGTTCCTTGTTCAGAGGAGAATTGCCTGGTATTTCGGGGCTGGACTGACCTTACTTGGCGGGATCAGACTGATATACTTCAGGAAAGTTTTTCTTCTGTGAAAAGCACACTGGTCTAAAAGAGGCTGCTTCCGGGTGGTAAATCTCCATAGAACAAGCCACTGAGCTGTTGTTCGTTCCTGGTAGAGCGCTTCTCTCTTTGTATGCAAATTATTATGACCCTGGGGAAGACTCCCTATTGGTAATGGGGGAAACCAGACATGGACTCCTTGCCCAGTGTGCTTAGAGGAATGTGGCTGCACCTCACTGACGAGGCCCATAGGAGGCCGAAACGATCGTCTGGGGTTGTCATGTTCCTTGTTCAGAGGAGAATTGCCTGGTATTTTGGGGCTGGACTGACCTTACTTGGCGGGATCAGACTGATATACTTCAGGAAAGTTTTTCTTCTGTGAAAAGCACACTGGTCTAAAAGAGGCTGCTTCCGGGTGGTAAATTGCCATAGAACAAGCCACTGAGCTGTTGTTCGTTCCTGGTAGAGCGCTTCTCTCTTTGTATGCAAATTATTATGACCCTGGGGAAGTCTCCCTATGGGTGATGGGGGAAACCAGACGTGGACTCCTTGCCCAGTGTGCTTAGAGGAATGTGGCTGCACCTCACTGACGAGGCCCATAGGAGGCCGAAACGATCGTCTGGGGTTGTCATGTTCCTTGTTCAGAGGAGAATTGCCTGGTATTTCGGGGCTGGACTGACCTTACTTGGCGGGATCAGACTGATATACTTCAGGAAAGTTTTTCTTCTGTGAAAAGCACACTGGTCTAAAAGAGGCTGCTTCCGGGTGGTAAATCGCCATAGAACAAGCCACTGAGCTGTTGTTCGTTCCTGGTAGAGCGCTTCTCTCTTTGTATGCAAATTATTATGACCATGGGGAAAACCAGACGTGGACTCCTTGCCCAGTGTGCTTAGAGGAATGTGGCTGCACCTCACTGACGAGGCCCATAGGAGGCCGAAACGATCGTCTGGGGTTGTCATGTTCCTTGTTCAGAGGAGAATTGCCTGGTATTTCGGGGCTGGACTGACCTTACTTGGCGGGATCAGACTGATATACTTCAGGAAAGTTTTTCTTCTGTGAAAAGCACACTGGTCTAAAAGAGGCTGCTTCCGGGTGGTAAATCGCCATAGAACAAGCCACTGAGCTGTTGTTCGTTCCTGGTAGAGCGCTTCTCTCTTTGTATGCAAATTATTATGACCCTGGGGAAGTCTCCCTATGGGTGATGGGGGAAACCAGACGTGGACTCCTTGCCCAGTGTGCTTAGAGGAATGTGGCTGCACCTCACTGACGAGGCCTATAGGAGGCCGAAACGATCGTCTGGGGTTGTCATGTTCCTTGTTCAGAGGAGAATTGCCTGGTATTTCGGGGCTGGACTTACCTTACTTGGCGGGATCAGACTGATATACTTCAGGAAAGTTTTTCTTCTGTGAAAAGCACACTGGTCTAAAAGAGGCTGCTTCCGGGTGGTAAAACGCCATAGAACAAGCCACTGAGCTGTTGTTCGTTCCTGGTAGAGCGCTTCTCTCTTTGTATGCAAATTATTATGACCCTGGGGAAGTCTCCCTATGGGTGATGGGGGAAGCCAGACGTGGACTCCTTGCCCAGTGTGCTTAGAGGAATGTGGCTGCACCTCACTGACGAGGCCCATAGGAGGCCGAAACGATCGTCTGGGGTTGTCATGTTCCTTGTTCAGAGGAGAATTGCCTGGTATTTCGGGGCTGGACTGACGTTACTTGGCGGGATCAAACTGATATACTTCAGGAAAGTTTTTCTTCTGTGAAAAGCACACTGGTCTAAAAGAGGCTGCTTCCGGGTGGTAAATCGCCATAGAACAAGCCACTGAGCTGTTGTTCGTGCCTGGTAGAGCGCTTCTCTCTTTGTATGCAAATTATTATGACCCTGGGGAAGTCTCCCTATGGGTGATGGGGGAAACCAGACGTGGACTCCTTGCCCAGTGTGCTTAGAGGAATGTGGCTGCACCTCACTGACGAGGCCCATAGGAGGCCGAAACGATCGTCTGGGGTTGTCATGTTCCTTGTTCAGAGGAGAATTGCCTGGTATTTTGGGGCTGGACTGACCTTACTTGGCGGGATCAGACTGATATACTTCAGGAAAGTTTTTCTTCTGTGAAAAGCACACTGGTCTAAAAGAGGCTGCTTCCGGGTGGTAAATCGCCATAGAACAAGCCACTGAGCTGTTGTTCGTGCCTGGTAGAGCGCTTCTCTCTTTGTATGCAAATTATTATGACCCTGGGGAAGTCTCTCTATGGGTGATGGGGGAAACCAGACGTGGACTCCTTGCCCAGTGTGCTTAGAGGAATGTGGCTGCACCTCACTGACGAGGCCCATAGGAGGCCGAAACGATCGTCTGGGGTTGTCATGTTCCTTGTTCAGAGGAGAATTGCCTGGTATTTCGGGGCTGGACTGACCTTACTTGGCGGGATCAGACTGATATACTTCAGGAAAGTTTTTCTTCTGTGAAAAGCACACTGGTCTAAAAGAGGCTGCTTCCGGGTAGTAAATCGCCATAGAACAAGCCACTGAGCTGTTGTTCGTTCCTGGTAGAGCGCTTCTCTCTTTGTATGCAAATTATTATGACCCTGGGGAAGTCTCCCTATGGGTGATGGGGGAAACCAGACGTGGACTCCTTGCCCAGTGTGCTTAGAGGAATGTGGCTGCACCTCACTGACGAGGCCCATAGGAGGCCGAAACGATCGTCTGGGGTTGTCATGTTCCTTGTTCAGAGGAGAATTGCCTGGTATTTCGGGGCTGGACTTACCTTACTTGGCGGGATCAGACTGATATACTTCAGGAAAGTTTTTCTTCTGTGAAAAGCACACTGGTCTAAAAGAGGCTGCTTCCGGGTGGTAAAACGCCATAGAACAAGCCACTGAGCTGTTGTTCATTCCTGGTAGAGCGCTTCTCTCTTTGTATGCAAATATTATGACCCTGGGGAAGTCTCCCAATGGGTGATGGGGGAAACCAGACGTGGACTCCTTGCCCAGTGTGCTAAGAGGAATGTGGCTGCACCTCACTGACGAGGCCCATAGGAGGCCGAAACGATCGTCTGGGGTTGTCATGTTCCTTGTTCAGAGGAGAATTGCCTGGTATTTCGGGGCTGGACTGACCTTACTTGGCGGGATCAGACTGATATACTTCAGGAAAGTTTTTCTTCTGTGAAAAGCACACTGGTCTAAAAGAGGCTGCTTCCGGGTGGTAAATCGCCATAGAACAAGCCACTGAGCTGTTGTTCGTTTCTGGTAGAGCGCTTCTCTCTTTGTATGCAAATTATTATGACCCTGGGGAAGTCTCCCTATGGGTGATGGGGGAAACCAGACGTGGACTCCTTGCCCAGTGTGCTTAGAGGAATTTGGCTGCACCTCACTGACGAGGCCCATAGGAGGCCGAAACGATCGTCTGGGGTTGTCATGTTCCTTGTTCAGAGGAGAATTGCCTGGTATTTTGGGGCGGACTGACCTTACTTGGCGGGATCAGACTGATATACTTCAGGAAAGTTTTTCTTCTGTGAAAAGCACACTGGTCTAAAAGAGGCTGCTTCCGGGTGGTAAATCGCCATAGAACAAGCCACTGAGCTGTTGTTCGTTCCTGGTAGAGCGCTTCTCTCTTTGTATGCAAATTATTATGACCCTGGGGAAGTCTCCCTATGGGTGATGGGGGAAACCAGACGTGGACTCCTTGCCCAGTGTGCTTAGAGGAATGTGGCTGCACCTCACTGACGAGGCCCATAGGAGGCCGAAACGATCGTCTGGGGTTGTCATGTTCCTTGTTCAGAGGAGAATTGCCTGGTATTTTGGGGCTGGACTGACCTTACTTGGCGGGATCAGACTGATATACTTCAGGAAAGTTTTTCTTCTGTGAAAAGCACACTGGTCTAAAAGAGGCTGCTTCCGGGTGGTAAATCGCCATAGAACAAGCCACTGAGCTGTTGTTCGTTCCTGGTAGAGCGCTTCTCTCTTTGTATGCAAATTATTATGACCCTGGGGAAGTCTCCCTATGGGTGATGGGGGAAACCAGACGTGGACTCCTTGCCCAGTGTGCTTAGAGGAATGTGGCTGCACCTCACTGACGAGGCCCATAGGAGGCCGAAACGATCGTCTGGGGTTGTCATGTTCCTTGTTCAGAGGAGAATTGCCTGGTATTTCGGGGCTGGACTGACCTTACTTGGCGGGATCAGACTGATATACTTCAGGAAAGTTTTTCTTCTGTGAAAAGCACACTGGTCTAAAAGAGGCTGCTTCCGGGTGGTAAATCGCCATAGAACAAGCCACTGAGCTGTTGTTCGTTCCTGGTAGAGCGCTTCTCTCTTTGTATGCAAATTATTATGACCCTGGGGAAGTCTCCCTATGGGTGATGGGGGAAACCAGACGTGGACTCCTTGCCCAGTGTGCTTAGAGGAATGTGGCTGCACCTCACTGACGAGGCCCATAGGAGGCCGAAACGATCGTCTGGGGTTGTCATGTTCCTTGTTCAGAGGAGAATTGCCTGGTATTTCGGGGCTGGACTGACCTTACTTGGCGGGATCAGACTGATATACTTCAGGAAAGTTTTTCTTCTGTGAAAAGCACACTGGTCTAAAAGAGGCTGCTTCCGGGTGGTAAAACGCCATAGAACAAGCCACTGAGCTGTTGTTCGTTCCTGGTAGAGCGCTTCTCTCTTTGTATGCAAATTATTATGACCCTGGGGAAGTCTCCCTATGGGTGATGGGGGAAACCAGACGTGGACTCCTTGCCCAGTGTGCTTAGAGGAATGTGGCTGCACCTCACTGACGAGGCCCATAGGAGGCCGAAACGATCGTCTGGGGTTGTCATGTTCCTTGTTCAGAGGAGAATTGCCTGGTATTTCGGGGCTGGACTGACCTTACTTGGCGGGATCAGACTGATATACTACAGGAAAGTTTTTCTTCTGTGAAAAGCACACTGGTCTAAAAGAGGCTGCTTCCGGGTGGTAAATCGCCATAGAACAAGCCACTGAGCTGTTGTTCGTTCCTGGTAGAGCGCTTCTCTCTTTGTATGCAAATTATTATGACCCTGGGGAAGTCTCCCTATGGGTAATGGGGGAAACCAGACATGGACTCCTTGCCCAGTGTGCTTAGACGAATGTGGCTGCACCTCACTGACGAGGCCCATAGGAGGCCGAAACGATCATCTGGGGTTGTCATGTTCCTTGTTCAGAGGAGAATTGCCTGGTATTTTGGGGCTGGACTGACCTTACTTGGCGGGATCAGACTGATATACTTCAGGAAAGTTTTTCTTCTGTGAAAAGCACACTGGTCTAAAAGAGGCTGCTTCCGGGTGGTAAATCGCCATAGAACAAGCCACTGAGCTGTTGTTCATTCCTGGTAGAGCGCTTCTCTCTTTGTATGCAAATATTATGACCCTGGGGAAGTCTCCCAATGGGTGATGGGGGAAACCAGACGTGGACTCCTTGCCCAGTGTGCTTAGAGGAATGTGGCTGCACCTCACTGACGAGGCCCATAGGAGGCCGAAACGATCGTCTGGGGTTGTCATGTTCCTTGTTCAGAGGAGAATTGCCTGGTATTTCGGGGCTGGACTGACCTTACTTGGCGGGATCAGACTGATATACTTCAGGAAAGTTTTTCTTCTGTGAAAAGCACACTGGTCTAAAAGAGGCTGCTTCCGGGTGGTAAATCGCCATAGAACAAGCCACTGAGCTGTTGTTCGTTTCTGGTAGAGCGCTTCTCTCTTTGTATGCAAATTATTATGACCCTGGGGAAGTCTCCCTATGGGTGATGGGGGAAACCAGACGTGGACTCCTTGCCCAGTGTGCTTAGAGGAATTTGGCTGCACCTCACTGACGAGGCCCATAGGAGGCCGAAACGATCGTCTGGGGTTGTCATGTTCCTTGTTCAGAGGAGAATTGCCTGGTATTTTGGGGCTGGACTGACCTTACTTGGCGGGATCAGACTGATATACTTCAGGAAAGTTTTTCTTCTGTGAAAAGCACACTGGTCTAAAAGAGGCTGCTTCCGGGTGGTAAATCGCCATAGAACAAGCCACTGAGCTGTTGTTCGTTCCTGGTAGAGCGCTTCTCTCTTTGTATGCAAATTATTATGACCCTGGGGAAGTCTCCCTATGGGTGATGGGGGAAACCAGACGTGGACTCCTTGCCCAGTGTGCTTAGAGGAATGTGGCTGCACCTCACTGACGAGGCCCATAGGAGGCCGAAACGATCGTCTGGGGTTGTCATGTTCCTTGTTCAGAGGAGAATTGCCTGGTATTTTGGGGCTGGACTGACCTTACTTGGCGGGATCAGACTGATATACTTCAGGAAAGTTTTTCTTCTGTGAAAAGCACACTGGTCTAAAAGAGGCTGCTTCCGGGTGGTAAATCGCCATAGAACAAGCCACTGAGCTGTTGTTCGTTCCTGGTAGAGCGCTTCTCTCTTTGTATGCAAATTATTATGACCCTGGGGAAGTCTCCCTATGGGTGATGGGGGAAACCAGACGTGGACTCCTTGCCCAGTCTGCTTAGAGGAATGTGGCTGCACCTCACTGACGAGGCCCATAGGAGGCCGAAACGATCGTCTGGGGTTGTCATGTTCCTTGTTCAGAGGAGAATTGCCTGGTATTTCGGGGCTGGACTGACCTTACTTGGCGGGATCAGACTGATATACTTCAGGAAAGTTTTTCTTCTGTGAAAAGCACACTGGTCTAAAAGAGGCTGCTTCCGGGTGGTAAATCGCCATAGAACAAGCCACTGAGCTGTTGTTCGTTCCTGGTAGAGCGCTTCTCTCTTTGTATGCAAATTATTATGACCCTGGGGAAGTCTCCCTATGGGTGATGGGGGAAACCAGACGTGGACTCCTTGCCCAGTGTGCTTAGAGGAATGTGGCTGCACCTCACTGACGAGGCCCATAGGAGGCCGAAACGATCGTCTGGGGTTGTCATGTTCCTTGTTCAGAGGAGAATTGCCTGGTATTTCGGGGCTGGACTGACCTTACTTGGCGGGATCAGACTGATATACTTCAGGAAAGTTTTTCTTCTGTGAAAAGCACACTGGTCTAAAAGAGGCTGCTTCCGGGTGGTAAATCGCCATAGAACAAGCCACTGAGCTGTTGTTCGTTCCTGGTAGAGCGCTTCTCTCTTTGTATGCAAATTATTATGACCCTGGGGAAGTCTCCCTATGGGTGATGGGGGAAACCAGACGTGGACTCCTTGCCCAGTGTGCTTAGAGGAATGTGGCTGCACCTCACTGACGAGGCCCATAGGAGGCCGAAACGATCGTCTGGGGTTGTCATGTTCCTTGTTCAGAGGAGAATTGCCTGGTATTTTGGGGCTGGACTTACCTTACTTGGCGGGATCAGACTGATATACTTCAGGAAAGTTTTTCTTCTGTGAAAAGCACACTGGTCTAAAAGAGGCTGCTTCCGGGTGGTAAAACGCCATAGAACAAGCCACTGAGCTGTTGTTCGTTCCTGGTAGAGCGCTTCTCTCTTTGTATGCAAATTATTATGACCCTGGGGAAGTCTCCCTATGGGTGATGGGGGAAACCAGACGTGGACTCCTTGCCCAGTGTGCTTAGAGGAATGTGGCTGCACCTCACTGACGAGGCCCATAGGAGGCCGAAACGATCGTCTGGGGTTGTCATGTTCCTTGTTCAGAGGAGAATTGCCTGGTATTTCGGGGCTGGACTGACCTTACTTGGCGGGATCAGACTGATATACTACAGGAAAGTTTTTCTTCTGTGAAAAGCACACTGGTCTAAAAGAGGCTGCTTCCGGGTGGTAAATCGCCATAGAACAAGCCACTGAGCTGTTGTTCGTTCCTGGTAGAGCGCTTCTCTCTTTGTATGCAAATTATTATGACCCTGGGGAAGTCTCCCTATGGGTAATGGGGGAAACCAGACATGGACTCCTTGCCCAGTGTGCTTAGACGAATGTGGCTGCACCTCACTGACGAGGCCCATAGGAGGCCGAAACGATCATCTGGAGTTGTCATGTTCCTTGTTCAGAGGAGAATTGCCTGGTATTTTGGGGCTGGACTGACCTTACTTGGCGGGATCAGACTGATATACTTCAGGAAAGTTTTTCTTCTGTGAAAAGCACACTGGTCTAAAAGAGGCTGCTTCCGGGTGGTAAATCGCCATAGAACAAGCCACTGAGCTGTTGTTCGTTCCTGGTAGAGCGCTTCTCTCTTTGTATGCAAATTATTATGACCCTGGGGAAGTCTCCCTATGGGTGATGGGGGAAACCAGACATGGACTCCTTGCCCAGTGTGCTTAGAGGAATGTGGCTGCACCTCACTGACGAGGCCCATAGGAGGCCGAAACGATCGTCTGGGGTTGTCATGTTCCTTGTTCAGAGGAGAATTGCCTGGTATTTTGGGGCTGGACTGACCTTACTTGGCGGGATCAGACTGATATACTTCAGGAAAGTTTTTCTTCTGTGAAAAGCACACTGGTCTAAAAGAGGCTGCTTCCGGGTGGTAAATCGCCATAGAACAAGCCACTGAGCTGTTGTTCGTTCCTGGTAGAGCGCTTCTCTCTTTGTATGCAAATTATTATGACCCTGGGAAAGTCTCCCTATGGGTGATGGGGGAAACCAGACGTGGACTCCTTGCCCAGTGTGCTTAGAGGATTGTGGCTGCACCTCACTGACGAGGCCCATAGGAGGCCGAAACCATCGTCTGGTGTTGTCATGTTCCTTGTTCATAGGAGATTTGCCTGGTATTTCGGGGCTGGACTGACCTTACTTGGCGGGATCAGACTGATATACTTCAGGAAAGTTTTTCTTCTGTGAAAAGCACACTGGTCTAAAAGAGGCTGCTTCCGGGTGGTAAATCGCCATAGAACAAGCCACTGAGCTGTTGTTCGTTCCTGGTAGAGCGCTTCTCTCTTTGTATGCAAATTATTATGACCCTGGGGAAGTCTCCCTATGGGTGATGGGGGAAACCAGACGTGGACTCCTTGCCCAGTGTGCTTAGAGGAATGTGGCTGCACCTCACTGACGAGGCCCATAGGAGGCCGAAACGATCGTCTGGGGTTGTCATGTTCCATGTTCAGAGGAGAATTGCCTGGTATTTCGGGGCTGGACTTACCTTACTTGGCGGGATCAGACTGATATACTTCAGGAAAGTTTTTCTTCTGTGAAAAGCACACTGGTCTAAAAGAGGCTGCTTCCGGGTGGTAAAACGCCATAGAACAAGCCACTGAGCTGTTGTTCGTTCCTGGTAGAGCGCTTCTCTCTTTGTATGCAAATTATTATGACCCTGGGGAAGTCTCCCTATGGGTGATGGGGGAATCCAGACGTGGACTCCTTGCCCAGTGTGCTTAGAGGAATGTGGCTGCAAATCACTGAGGAGGCCCATAGGAGGCCGAAACGATCGTCTGGGGTTGTCATGTTCCTTGTTCAGAGGAGAATTGCCTGGTATTTCGGGGCTGGACTGACCTTACTTGGCGGGATCAGACTGATATACTTCAGGAAAGTTTTTCTTCTGTGAAAAGCACACTGGTCTAAAAAAGGCTGCTTCCGGGTGGTAAATCGCCATAGAACAAGCCACTGAGCTGTTGTTCTTTCCTGGTAGAGCGCTTCTCTCTTTGTATGCAAATTATTATGACCCTGGGGAAGTCTCCCTATGGGTGATGGGGGAAACCAGACGTGGACTCCTTGCCCAGTGTGCTTAGAGGAATGTGGCTGCACCTCACTGATGAGGCCCATTGGAGGCCGAAACGATCGTCTGGGGTTGTCATGTTCCTTGTTCAGAGGAGAATTGCCTGGTATTTCGGGGCTGGACTGACCTTACTTGGCGTGATCAGACTGATATACTTCAGGAAAGTTTTTCTTCTGTGAAAAGCACACTGGTCTAAAAGAGGCTGCTTCCGGGTGGTAAATCGCCATAGAACAAGCCACTGAGCTGTTGTTCGTTCCTGGTAGAGCGCTTCTCTCTTTGTATGCAAATTATTATGACCCTGGGGAAGTCTCCCTATGGGTGATGGGGGAAAACAGACGTGGACTCCTTGCCCAGTGTGCTTAGAGGAATGTGGCTGCACCTCACTGACGAGGCCCATAGGAGGCCGAAACGATCGTCTGGGGTTGTCATGTTCCTTGTTCAGAGGAGAATTGCCTGGTATTTCGGGGCTGGACTTACCTTACTTGGCGGGATCAGACTGATATACTTCAGGAAAGTTTTTCTTCTGTGAAAAGCACACTGGTCTAAAAGAGGCTACTTCTGGGTGGTAAAACGCCATAGAACAAGCCACTGAGCTGTTGTTCGTTCCTGGTAGAGCGCTTCTCTCTTTGTATGCAAATTATTATGACCCTGGGGAAGTCTCCCTATGGGTGATGGGGGAAACCAGACGTGGACTCCTTGCCCAGTGTGCTTAGAGGAATGTGGCTGCACCTCACTGACGAGGCCCATAGGAGGCCGAAACGATCGTCTGGGGTTGTCATGTTCCTTTTTCAGAGGAGAATTTCCTGGTATTTCGGGGCTGGACTGACCTTACTTGGCGGGATCAGACTGATATACTTCAGGAAAGTTTTTCTTCTGTGAAAAGCACACTGGTCTAAAAGAGGCTGCTTCCGGGTGGTAAATCGCCATAGAACAAGCCACTGAGCTGTTGTTCTTTCCTGGTAGAGCGCTTCTCTTTTTGCATGCAAATTATTATGACCCTGGGGAAGTCTCCCTATGGGTGATGGGGGAAACCAGACGTGGACTCCTTGCCCAGTGTGCTTAGTGGAATGTGGCTGCACCTCACTGATGAGGCCCATAGGAGGCCGAAACGATCGTCTGGGGTTGTCATGTTCCTTGTTCAGAGGAGAATTGCCTGGTATTTTGGGGCTGGACTGACCTTACTTGGCGGGATCAGACTGATATACTTCAGGAAAGTTTTTCTTCTGTGAAAAGCACACTGGTCTAAAAGAGGCTGCTTCCGGGTGGTAAAACGCCATAGAACAAGCCACTGAGCTGTTGTTCGTTCCTGGTAGAGCGCTTCTCTCTTTGTATGCAAATTATTATGACCCTGGGGAAGTCTCCCTATGGGTGATGGGGGAAACCAGACGTGGACTCCTTGCCCAGTGTGCTTAGAGGAATGTGGCTGCACCTCACTGACGAGGCCCATAGGAGGCTGAAACGATCGTCTGGGGTTGTCATGTTCCTTGTTCAGAGGAGAATTGCCTGGTATTTCGGGGCTGGACTGACCTTACTTGGCGGGATCAGACTGATATACTTCAGGAAAGTTTTTCTTCTGTGAAAAGCACACCGGTCTAAAAGAGGCTGCTTCCGGGTGGTAAATCGCCATAGAACAAGCCACTGAGCTGTTGTTCGTTCCTGGTAGAGCGCTTCTCTCTTTGTATGCAAATTATTATGACCCTGGGGAAGTCTCCCTATGGGTGATGGGGGAAACCAGACGTGGACTCCTTGCCCAGTGTGCTTAGAGGAATGTGGCTGCACCTCACTGACGAGGCCCATAGGAGGCCGAAACGATCGTCTGGGGTTGTCATGTTCCTTGTTCAGAGGAGAATTGCCTGGTATTTCGGGGCTGGACTGACCTTACTTGGCGGGATCAGACTGATATACTTCAGGAAAGTTTTTCTTCTGTGAAAAGCACACTGGTCTAAAAGAGGCTGCTTCCGGGTGGTAAATCGCCATAGAACAAGCCACTGAGCTGTTGTTCGTTCCTGGTAGAGCGCTTCTCTCTTTGTATGCAAATTATTATGACCCTGGAGAAGTCTCCCTATGGGTGATGGGGGAAACCAGACGTGGACTCCTTGCCCAGTGTGCTTAGAGGAATGTGGCTGCACCTCACTGACGAGGCCCATAGGAGGCCGAAACGATCGTCTGGGGTTGTCATGTTCCTTGTTCAGAGGAGAATTGCCTGGTATTTCGGGGCTGGACTGACCTTACTTGGCGGGATCAGACTGATATACTTCAGGAAAGTTTTTCTTCTGTGAAAAGCACACTGGTCTAAAAGAGGCTGCTTCTGGGTGGTAAATCGCCATAGAACAAGCTACTGAGCTGTTGTTCGTTCCTGTTAGAGCGCTTTTTTCTTTGTATGCAAATTATTATGACCCTGGGGAAGTCTCCCTATGGGTGATGGGGGAAACCAGAAGTGGACTCCTTGCCCAGTGTGCTTAGAGGAATGTGGCTGCACCTCACTGACGAGGCCCATAGGAGGCCGAAACGATCGTCTGGGATTGTCATGTTCCTTGTTCAGAGGAGAATTGCCTGGTATTTCGGGGCTGGACTGACCTTACTTGGGGGGATCAGACTGATATACTTCAGGAAAGTTTTTCTTCTGTGAAAAGCACACTGGTCTAAAAGAGGCTGCTTCCGGGTGGTAAATCGCTATAGAACAAGCCACTGAGCTGTTGTTCATTCCTGGTAGAGCGCTTCTCTCTTTGTATGCTATTTATTATAGGGTTAGTGAGGCGGGAGTGAGGCGGATTAGGGGTTAATAACTTTATTATAGTAGCGGTGAGGTCCGGTCGTCAGATTAGGGGTTAATAATTGTAGGTAGGTGGAGGCGACGTTGGGGGCGGCAGAATAGGGGTTAATAAATATAATATAGGGGTCGGCGGTGTAAGGGGCAGCAGATTAGGGGTACATAGGGATAATGTAGGTGGCGGCGGTGTGCGGTCGGTAGATTAGGGGTTAAAAAAAAAAAATAGAGTGGCGGCGATGTGGGGGGACCTCGGTTTAGGGGTACATAGGTAGTTTATGGGTGTTAGTGTACTTTAGAGCACAGTAGTTAAGAGCTTTATGAACCGGCGTTAGCCCAGAAAGCTCTTAATTTAGCAGATTAGGGGTTAAAAAAAATATGCAGGGGTCAGCGATAGCGGGGGCGGCAGATTAGGGGTTAATAAGTGTAAGGTTAGGGGTGTTTAGACTCGGGGTACATGTTAGGGTGTTAGGTGCAGACTTAGGAAGTGTTTCCCCATAGGAAACAATGGGGCTGCGTTAGGAGCTGAACGCTGCTTTTTTGCAGGTGTTAGGTTTTTTTTTCAGCTCAAACTGCCCCATTGTTTCCTATGGGGGAATCGTGCACGAGCACGTTTTTGAAGCTGGCCGCGTCCGTAAGCACCGCTGGTATTGAGAGTTGCAGTGGCGGTAAATTATGCTCTACGCTCCCTTTTTGGAGCCTAACGCAGCCCTTCTGTGAACTCTAAATACCAGCGGTATTTAAAAGGTGCGGGGGAAAAAAGCCAACGTTAGCTACGCGGGTCGTTACCGACAAAATTCTAAATCTAGCCGACAGTGTCTCACACAGTATCTGTAACACACCCACAGTGTCACTCTCACATACGCACAATGTCACAGTCACACATAGTGTCACACATACGGTGTCACAGTGTCACACATACACGCACACAGTGTCAGTCACACAGTGTCTCACATACACACACAGTGTCTTACACTCTCTCACACATACACACACAGTCACTCACACATACACAGTGTCACAATTGCACATAGTGTCTCACACACAGTGTCACTATCACACAGTGTCTCTCACATACTCACAGTATCACACAGAGACATTTTTGTTCTGCTTTAAGAGTCCCTACTTTAGCTGCAATAAAATACACACAGAAGCTGCAGTGTTTGTTTATTTGTAGATATATTCATAAGTTAAACAAAAAAAAAACAGTATTCCACTCAAGACAACAAAAATGACAGACTCTGAAGCACTCCTGAAAGCCCCAGCCCCAACACCCAATGTGAAATAAATCACTTCACACACATACCGTCAAAAGCAGTGAGCTGAGTGCTGCCTCTCTTCTACGTATAACTACGAAGAGGTCATAAAGGAAGGGAGGGTGAGGTTAAAGATTAACATTACATGACAGGACTGGACGGAGAGACCCATGCTTGTTTGTTCATTCCTGTGCGCAGAGAGAGAGAGCGCTGTGTGCTACTGTGGGAAATATATTTCCCCTACTACACCATCATAGAGAAAGTTAGAGCTGCATTTAACCACAGTAAAAAATGAGCGAGCAGACTAAAAGTAGATGACAGCTCAAACTCTCTATGACAGCAAGATGTGCACACACCCGCATAGATTACAAGCAGCAGTGCCCCACAGCTCTCACAAAACATACCTCCACATCGCTACTCTAACACAGCACTTCTATGAAACAGTGGTGCTGTATACAGACAGATCTTCTTATGCTAGTAGCCTGCTACAAGTATTCTCAGAGTGCAATGCCTGCTAAAAGTATTTTCACCCTTCCCCGCCTACCTAACTATGCGGAGCCGTGCACAATTACATACGGAACGAAAGTTAGTAGAAACAGCATTGGGGAATGATTAGCCTGTAACACTCCCATGATTAAACTGCGCATGTTCAAAATCGGCGTGTGCGAGCAGGAAAAGTTATTTACGAGTCCATTGTGATTGGAGAAAGATAATGTACTAAAATATATATGCAGCAGTGGGCGGAGCTTAGCGACCATTTTAGGATTCTAAAAAACGATGAGTATTTAAATATTTAATATACTTCTTACAAGTTTAAAGCTGTATGGCCAGTTGAAGGATGCTTCTCTGGTATGCACTAATACGTTATTAAAAAGTTGTACTGGGTATAGACTGTCCCTTTAAGCTAGCTACAATGTAACTATAAGTTATATTGTAGCTAGCTTAGGGTTTATTTTTCAGGTATTTAGTTTTAAATAGAAATTATTTAGGTAATAATAGTAATTTTATTTAGATTATTTTAAATTATATTTAAGTTAGGGGGTGTTAGGGTTAGACTTAGATTTAGGGGTTAATACATTTAATATAGTGGCGGCGACGTTGGGGGCAGCAGATTAGGGGTTAATAAATGTAGGTAGGTGGCGGCGATGTTAGGGATGGCAGATTAGGGGTTAATAATATTTAAGTAGTGTTTGCGAGGCCGGAGTGCGGCGGTTTAGGGGTTAATATATTTATTCTAGTGGCGGCGATGTCCGGTTCGGCAGATTAGGGGTTAAAAAGTTTATTATAGTGTTTGCGATGCAGGAGGGCCTCGGTTTAGGAATTAACAGTTAGTTTATGGGTGTTAGTGTACTTTTTAGCACTTTAGTTATGAGTTCTATGCTACAGCGTTGTAGTGTAAAACTCTTAACTACTGACTTTTAAATGTGGTACCAGTCTTGACAGGAGAGGGTGTACTGCTCACTTTTTGGCAGACTCGTAATACCGGCGCTATGTAAGTCCCATTGAAAAAATAGGATACGCAATTGACGTAAGTGGATTTGCGGTATTTCCAAGTCTGGCCAAAAAAGTGAGTGGTACACAAGGAACCTTCAAGACTCGTAATACCAGCGGGCGTTAAAAAGCAGCGTTAGGACCGACTAACGCTGCTTTTTAAGCTACCGCAAAACTCGTAATCTAGGTGTATATTATTAAACAGATATTTATAGAACAATATGAAACGCCTTTGTATAAGGAATCTGAAATGCAGAAATTTATAAAGAAATGGCTTTCACTCTTCCTGAACACTCTCAGAAGCAGCTTCTATACCTCTTTAGGAATACGGAGACCTTAATTTATTTAAATATAGAGGGTGGGATACCGGAGAGGTTTATAACTTAATCTTCTTTTCTTTTTTTTTCATTAGTTTCGTCTTGTTTTTCAGTGGTTTTTCATATTATAAATTCTTATCATGTGATTTAATTCGATTCCAACAAGCGTAAAAAAATAAATCTTAGGTTCCAGCTCCTGGGAAGACTGGAACGGGAAAGTATTGATTTTTCTTAAATGCGTATCATGTTTTTATTTTTAGCTGTACTAAATGGGATAAAAACTTACCGGCTTAGGCCTCGCTTCCATTGAGTCGTTAAAAATGGAGCCGTAAGCTACCGAAACGGCCAACAGCTAAAAGTAATTTACGGGTCCATTTTAGTACCAGGTTTCCATTGAAATATTTTGTGGATAGCGTGCAGTCGCTCTTTTCGTGTAGCTGTAAGTTAACGTTGTGTTAACGCTTCCATCTGATGTCAGATTTCTTGAAAATCAATTAGTTGCTAAGGTAACCCGACCTTACACTATAGAATTTACGTTTAATATAATTATATTTACCACTTCATAAATATAAGTAATATATATTGCTGCCCTAGGCATAGGTCTAGTTTGCATTCTGTAGATATGTTCTTGCATATATTATTATATTTATATATATATACTGATATTTCTATTAGAATATAAGTTCAACTATTTCTATACATGAGACAACAATAAATATTACTTATAACAATTTATTTCTACATTAAAACACTTGCATTATTTGCAAGTTTTATAATTTCAATAGAAAATAGGTCTCAAAAAGCACAATTTTCCTCTTTTACACCTAGTTGAGCCTGGGTGTAATATTTCTCAATGTATCGACAGCCTCCGACACTGTATTAACGGTTAGCACTTTCATTGGAAACCTGGTATAATTTATCGATTAACGGCTTCTATTACTTTCTATGGGACGCGAAGATCTTTTTGGCAGCCGAAGTCCGGCTGCTGATATTGAGGTATAACGCGCCATTGGAAACAGTCGATAAACAATATTGCTTCCGACAGCATATTTATCGGTTTGCAAGTGGACGCAAACTGAATTACGACTCAATGGAAGCGAGGCCCCAGTTTTCTAGACTTATTTTTCTTCTTGTTAGATTAATACTGTAATATGAGGTCAATATTTTCTCTTTCTTTCTGTTTATAATAAACACCCTGCATGGTGCATGGTAAGAACAAATGTTATTTTTGTATGGATTCATGCTGTTGGAAACAATAAAAACAATAAAAAAAAACATTTTTTTTTTTAAAATGTTCACACCCCTGTACACACTGTGCTGCTCTCTGTGCTAATGAATGGTTAATACAAACTGTGCTGCTCTCTGTGCTAGTGAAGGGTTAATACACACTGTGCAACTTTCTGTGCTAGTGAAGGGTTAATACACACTGTACTGCTCTCTGTGCCAGTGGCGGCTGGTGAATTTTTAGGATGGGGGTGCACAAGACCCTGCCCCTATTAGAAAGCCACATCCCTTTGAAAAAACACGCCCCTTTGAAAAAACACGCCCCTTTTAACAAGCCACACCCATTTTAAAGGCCACACCCCCTTTGTGAAAGCCACGCCCCTCAAATGGCCCCACCCATTTGAACCAGCAGTGTTTTTGGTCATCGTCTTCTTGAAATATCCAGCCCCGGCCTGGGTGTAACTTCAACCGAAGTTTGTGACTGATTCCTCAACATTATTCTCAAGTATCTGCTGATATTGAGTGGAATCCATGAGACCCTCAACAATATTCCCAGTAGTACAGGTCTTTGGAGGTGTTCTGTGGGCTGTTTTTGACCGTTCTCACCATCCTTTGCCTTTGCCTCTGGCCCTCTCCGATATTTTACTTGCCCTGCCACTTCTGGCCTTAACAAGAACTGTGCCTGTGGTCTTCCATATCCTCACCATGCATTGCTCACTGTGTTCCTCACAGTGGACACAGACATCTTAAATCTATGAATGCATACTCTTCAGTACAGCCATGTTCATGTGCGACAGTACACAAATGGAGGAGCCTACACTACCTGCCCATGTCTAGTCTTAAAATATACATGTTCAGTTAAATTATATAATAACATATATATTAACCAAATGATTAATTAAAGCTGCAAAATAATAAGAATATTGAATGTACATTTATGAAAACATATATATTCCTGTATTTAAAGAACCTTCCACTCTATAGAGAAATACAACCACATTTCAATTACTGTTGCCCCAGCCCCCAGTGTTCGATATTAGGCAATGCAGCCAAAGGCCGTGGCAACATGAAGATAAATACACCAACATTTTACTTTCTAGTACAAAAGAAGATTATTTCTATTACACTAGTGCTTAATAATTTACTTCAAAGGTAAACATTAAAACAATGTTGATAACTCAAGTACAAGTTTTGTAAATCAAGTCAATCCGCCTGTCTTTTTTTGAGGCAAATAAATCAATAACATTTTCGTTGAATTTAGGAATGTCATTTATCAATTGTTTTTCAATTGTCAGCATGGCTAGAGCGGTCAGTCTTTCCTCAGTCATGGTGCTCCTTAGAAATGTCTTAACTCGTTTTAAAGTTGAGAAACATCTCTCAGCCTCAGCAGTTGTCACGGGAATAGTTGAAATAATTTGCAACAGTTTGTAGGTCTCCGAGAAAGTACTGTCCAAGTTATTTTCTATTACAAACTGTAGAAGACTGATGGCACCATTCATATTTCGGAAATCTGGTCTTCTGTAAATTACTCCTAGTTCAGTTTTCAGGCGATCTTTCTGTAATGTGTGATAAACAGCTGATGTTTGGTCAAGAAGCTGATTTGGAAAAATTTTCTCGTAATCCGCAAATTTTTCCGCTTGGAGGAGAGAAACAGCCGAGTAGTGAGTTATAAAAGAAAATCTATCTTTTACTTGATTTGTAATAACATCGCATATCTCTTTAGCTGCCACAGTCTGAGCAATGTGAATATTTTCTCTCTCCCTTTTCCTAGATGTTTCCTCTGTTTCTGATATGTCATGGTCACTGTGTCCATTCTATTCCTTTAGTTTTCCATTGTCTGCTGTAAGTGTTAATATGTTTTCGAATAAGTGCCGCATCTGTTTGTGTTTTCTGAAGTTGGTTGTATAACACATCTACATGTGGCATAATATTGTGAAAAACTGTAAGCCAAAACACGAATACAGAGTCTTGTAACATACGCCGAATAGCCCCTGCTTGTTGATTTTGACTGCTTGCTTGGCTGACAATTAAATTGAGCTGATGTGCGTAGCAATGCACAAAATGTGCATTCTTGTAGGTACGTTTAATTATAGCCTGAACACCTGCATGCTGACCACTCATCACGCTTGCACCGTCGTAACTCTGCGATATCAGTTTCTCTGGGTTGTCTAGAACTTTTTCCAAAGTAGCTTGAATACACGTAGCTATAGATTCTGCATCATGTCCAGCTGGATTAGTGAATTCCCAGAATCTCTCAACCAGTTGTCCGTTACCTATAATGTATCTAAAAACAACAACCAATTGGAAGGCAGATTAAACATCAGTAGTTTCATCTGGTATCACTGCTACAAAACTTGCATTTGAGATTTCCTTCTTTATTTGGTTCTGGCAAACAGTAAGCATACAGTCTAATAAATCGTTTTGAATTTCTTTTGACGTTCCTTTAAAAACAGTGGCACTAGCGAGATGTTCTTTTAGAGATGCATCAAGCTCTGCTGAGAAGTTTATAAGACCTCTGAAAATGCCTGGATTTAATGAATCATCGCGTTCGTCATGTCCTCGAAGTGCAAGCTCAAATGCGCCGCAAAATAAAATACAATTAATTATTTTGGAAAGAACATAGCGATTTTTCGTTACTTGCTCATTATCCGCTAGATTTGGAGTTTTGTCGGTAACGACCCGAAAAACTAACGCGGTTTTTTTCTGGCCGCACCATAAAAATAACTCTGGTATTGAGAGTCCACATAAAGGCTGCGTTAGGCTCCAAAAAAGGAGCGTAGAGCATTTTTAACGCAGCTTCAACTCTCAATACCAGAGTTGCTTACGCAAGCGGCCAGCCTAAAAAACGTGCTCGTGCACGATTCCCCCATAGGAAACAATGGGGCTGTTTGAGCTGAAAAAAAACCTAACACCTGCAAAAAAGCCGCGTTCAGCTCTTAACGCAGCCCCATTGTTTGCTATGGGGAAACACTTCCTACGTCTACCTAACACTCTAACATGTACCCCGAGTCTAAACACCCCTAACCTTACACTTATTAACCCCTAATCTGCCGCCCCCGCTATCGCTGACACCTGCATTTTATTTTTAACCCCTAATCTGCCGCTCCGTAAACCGCCGCTACTTACATTATCCCTATGTACCCCTAATCTGCTGCCCTAACATCGCCGACCCCTATATTATATTTATTAACCCCTAATCTGCCCCCCACAATGTCGCCTCCACCTGCCTACACTTATTAACCCCTAATCTGCCGAGCGGACCGCACCGCTATTATAATAAAGTTATTAACCCCTAATCCGCCTCACTAACCCTATAATAAATAGTATTAACCCCTAATCTGCCCTCCCTAACATCGTCGACACCTAACTTCAAGTATTAACCCCTAATCTGCCGACCGGAGCTCACCGCTATTCTAATAAATGGATTAACCCCTAAACCTAAGTCTAACCCTAACACTAACACCCCCCTAAATTAAATATAATTTTAATCTAACGAAATTAATTAACTCTTATTAAATAAATTATTCCTATTTAAAGCTAAATACTTACCTGTAAAATAAACCCTAATATAGCTACAATATAAATTATAATTACATTGTAGCTATTTTAGGATTAATATTTATTTTACAGGCAACTTTGTAATTATTTTAACCAGGTACAATAGCTATTAAATAGTTAAGAACTATTTAATAGTTACCTAGTTAAAATAATTACAAAATTACCTGTAAAATAAATCCTAACCTAAGTTACAATTAAACCTAACACTATACTATCATTAAATTAATTAAATAAAATACCTACAATTACCTACAATTAAACCTAACACTACACTATCAATACATTAATTAAATACAATATCTACAAATAACTACAATGAAATAAACTAACTAAAGTACAAAAAATAAAAAAGAACTAAGTTACAAAAAATAAAAAAATATCTACAAACATAAGAAAAATATTACAACAATTTTAAACTAATTACACCTACTCTAAGCCCCCTAATAAAACAACAAAGCCCCCAAAATAAAAAATGCCCTACCCTATTCTAAATTACTAAAGTTAAAAGCTCTTTTACCTTACCAGCCCTGAACAGGGCCCTTTGCGGGGCATGCCCCAAGAAGTTCAGCTCTTTTGCCTGTAAAAAAAAAACATACAATACCCCCCCCCCAACATTACAACCCACCACCCACATACCCCTAATCTAACCCAAACCCCCCTTAAATAAACCTAACACTAAGCCCCTGAAGATCATCCTACCTTGTCTTCACCTCACCAGGTATCACCGATCCGTCCTGGCTCCAAAATCTTCACCCAACCCAAGCGGGGGTTGGCGATCCATCATCCGGTCCAGAAGAGGCTCCAAAGTCTTCATCCTATCCGGGAAGAAGAGGCGATCCAGACCGGCAACCATCTTGATCCAAGCGGCATCTTCTATCTTCATCCGATGACGACCGGCTCCATCCTGAAGACCTCCACCGCGGACCCATCTTCTTCCGGCGACGTCCAATTGAAGAATGACGGTTCCTTTAAGGGACGTCATCCAAGATGGCGTCCCTCGAATTCCGATTGGCTGATAGGATTCTATCAGCCAATCGGAATTAAGGTAGGAATATTCTGATTGGCTGATGGAATCAGCCAATCAGAATCAAGTTCAATCCGATTGGCTGATCCAATCAGCCAATCAGATTGAGCTCGCATTCTATTGGCTGTTCCGATCAGCCAATAGAATGCGAGCTCAATCTGATTGGCTGATTGGATCAGCCAATCGGATTGAACTTGATTCTGATTGGCTGATTCCATCAGCCAATCAGAATATTCCTACCTTAATTCCGATTGGCTGATAGAATCCTATCAGCCAATCGGAATTCGAGGGATGCCATCTTGGATGACGTCCCTTAAAGGAACCGTCATTCTTCAGTTGGACGTCGCCGGAAGAAGATGGGTCCGCGGTGGAGGTCTTCAAGATGTAGCCGGTCGTCATCGGATGAAGATAGAAGATGCCGCTTGGATCAAGATGGTTGCCGGTCCGGATCGCCTCTTCTTCCCGGATAGGATGAAGACTTTGGAGCCTCTTCTGGACCTCTTCAGCCACCGGATGATGGATCGCCAACCACCGCTTGGGTTGGATGAAGATTTTGGAGCCAGGACGGATCGGTGATACCTGGTGAGGTGAAGACAAGGTAGGATGATCTTCAGGGGCTTAGTGTTAGGTTTATTTAAGGGGGGTTTGGGTTAGATTAGGGGTATGTGGGTGGTGGGTTGTAATGTTGGGGGGGTATTGTATGTTTTTTTTTTACAGGCAAAAGAGCTGAATTCTTTGGGGCATGCCCCGCAAAGGGCCCTGTTCAGGGCTGGTAAGGTAAAAGAGCTTTTAACTTTATTAATTTAGAATAGGTTAGGGCATTTTTTATTTTGGGGGGCTTTGTTGTTTTATTAGGGGGCTTAGAGTAGGTGTAATTAGTTTAAAATTGTTGTAATATTTTTCTTATGTTTGTAAATATTTTTTTATTTTTTGTAACTTAGTTCTTTTTTATTTTTTGTACTTTAGCTAGTTTATTTAATTGTATTTATTTGTAGGAATTGTATTCAATTAATTTATTGATAGTGTAGTGTTAGGTTAATTGTAGGTAATTGTAGGTAGTGTATTTAATTAATTTATTGATAGTGTAGTGTTAGGTTTAATTGTAACTTAGGTTAGGATTTATTTTACAGGTAATTTTGTAATTATTTTAACTATTTTAGCTATTAAATAGTTCTTAACTATTTAATAGCTATTGTACCTGGTTAAAATAAATACAAAGTTACCTGTAAAATAAATATAAATCCTAAAATAGCTATAATATAATTATAATTTATATTGTAGCTATATTAGGATTTATTTTACAGGTAAGTATTTATCTTTAAATAGGAATAATTTATTTAATAAGAGTTAATTAATTTCGTTAGATGTAAATTATATTTAATTTAGGGGGGTGTTAGTGTTAGGGTTAGACTTAGCTTTAGGGGTTAATACATTTATTAGAGTAGCGGTGAGTTCCAGTCGGCAGATTAGGGGTTAATAATTGAAGTTAGGTGTCGGCGATGTTAGGGAGGGCAGATTAGGGGTTAATACTATTTATTATAGGGTTAGTGAGGCGGATTAGGGGTTAATAACTTTATTATAGTAGCGGTGCGGTCCGCTCGGCAGATTAGGGGTTAATAAGTGTAGGCAGATGGAGGCGACGTTGAGGGGGGCAGATTAGGGGTTAATAAATATAATATAGGGGTCGGCGGTGTTAGGGGCAGCAGATTAGGGGTACATAAGGATAACGTAGGTGGCGGCGCTTTGCGGTCGGCAGATTAGGGGTTAATAAGTGTAGGCAGATGGAGGCGACGTTGAGGGGGGCAGATTAGGGGTTAATAAATATAATACAGGGGTCGGCGGTTTTAGGGGGAGCAGATTAGGGGTACATAAGGATAACGTAGGTGGCGGTCGGCAGATTAGGGGTTAAAAAAATGTATTCGAGTGTCGGCGATGTGGGGGGACCTCGGTTTAGGGGTACATAGGTAGTTTATGGGTGTTAGTGTACTTTAGAGTACAGTAGTTAAGAGCTTTAGAAACCAGCGTTAGCCCAGAAAGCTCTTAACTACTGACTTTTTTCCTGAGGCTGGAGTTTTGTCGTTAGATGTCTAACGCTCACTTCAGAAACGACTCTAAATACCGGAGTTAGAAAAATCCCATTGAAAAGATAGGATACGCAATTGACGTAAGGGGATCTGCAGTATGGAAAAGTCGCGGCTGAAAAGTGAGCGTTAGACCCTATTTTGAGTGACTCCAAATACCGGCAGTAGCCTAAAACCAGCGTTAGGAGCCTCTAACGCTGGTTTTCACGGCTAACGCCAAACTCCAAATCTAGGTCTATGTTTTTTAATATTCAAACGATATGCACTGTCAAATTGTTGCTGAATATCAACCCTTCCTAGCAAATTAAACTCTAATGTGGAGTTTAAATGTGATTGGGAGCAATTATGTTTATTTGTTTTTTGACTTAAATGTGATAAATCGGCGACACCATAACACACCCAGCTTGAATCCCCACTTTGTTTTGCAAACAGGAGACAATAAAAACAAAAGAGCCTGTTGGATATAATTCACAACCACAAATCCATGGATATTTATCATATACCTCGGGTTTGAATTCTCTTTTGTAATCTCTAGTTTTACATTTTGTCACCTGGGTAAGGTTAAGCATAGGTGTTGGCCTGAGCATTTTAATTTCAATTTTTCTTTCAATGGGCAACGTTGAAAAATGTAATTGCTTTAGCTCCGACACACTAATTTTACTAAGTGCCATCTTAACTGTTAGTTTACACACAAAGGACAGTCCTTTGCTCTTATCTAATATATAACTTGTAGGTAGGTAGCTCTGCAGCTGTTAGAAAATATACAACTTAATAGTTTAATAGTTTGGCGGTTGTTATGTAATATATAACTTGTAGGTAGGTAGCTCTGCTACTCTGCAGCTGTTAGAAAATATACAACTCAACTTGTAGTAATAGTTTTATAGTTTGGCGGTTGTTACCTAATATATAACTTGTAGGTAGGTAGCTGCAGCTGTTAGAAAATATACAACTCAACTTGAAGTAATAGTTTAATAGTTTAATATTTTGGCGGTTGTTATCTAATATATAACTTGTAGGTAGGTAGCTCTGCAGCTGTTAGAAAATATACAACTCAACTAGAAGTAATAGTTTAATAGTTTGGCGGTTGTTATCTAATATATAACTTGAAGGTAGGTAGCTCTGCAGCTGTTAGAAAATATACAACTCAACTTGAAGTAATAGTTTAATAGTTTGGCGGTTGTTATGTAATATATAACTTGTGGTAGCAGGTAGGTAGCTCTGCAGCTGTTAGAAAATATACAACTCAACTTGAAGTAATAGTTTAATAGTTTGGCGGTTGTTATCTGTTACGGTACCAACAGTGTACCAAGGGTTAATACCAGGGAACAACGTCCTGCATAGGGAATCAGCAATTCACAAACCAGCCAGTTTTCAGGTTTAAACAGAATGACATTTATTAAAGGCTAGATGCCTAGTATTTATACAGGTTTGACACCCCCCCCCAGATGGGGGTTGAAAGACTGTTGTACATTACATGGAGGGAACAAGCCCTTTGACATGATACAATAGAATTATATTACTTAAACACTTCAACCACAAGACACTCTTGGCCCTTCTTATCACTTAGGCGTTTTCTCTCTGGAGGTGATCAAACAATAGAATGCTTAGCACTAATTAGATTATAGCTGGAGCCAGCAACTCTGTCTTTAGAAATTAGTTTCTTAGCTAAACACAATTAACTCCTTCAGTCCTGACAGAAGGGTCTGTCACATATCTCCCCCGTTGTGGAACACTCCGGCAGACCCGGCTTGACCCTTTGGCGGGTCAACCTGGGGATGACCGGACTAGGAGGTGGTAGGCATGTCAGTTTGCCAGGACAATCCATCTGTATTCCCGTTATGAGAGAGAATTCCTGTCCATACAAAGAAGGGTTCAACTTCCTCAGTGCCCAGACTAGGGCTAAACAGTCCTTCAAAATCCCATCAGCTTCTTTACGAGTTTTCTGTACCTGCTCTTTATAGGTATCCACAATCCCTTCATACTGACATAGGGTGCCCTTGAGTTGCTGCACCTCACTATGAGCCAGCGTCAGCTTCTCCTCAAGTGTCGCTAAGTTTGTCTTTAAGGTTTCATGTCCCACTCTCAAGCTGGTGTTTTCTGCAGTCTGTCGGTGCAGCTTGTCTAGCAGAGATTCACGTTCTAAACGTGCTTTTTCCTCTGCGCTCCTCTTCTCCTTCATCAGCGCATTGTAACGGGACCTCCACATATCAATAGCGGATAGAGATTTACTGAGCTCAGCGTCCTGGGGCTTAGCAGCAGGTGGGTCAGTCTCTGCTGCACGGATCTGGGCACGGGTAGTCACAGAGTTAACATCAGCGGGACCCATAGGAGCGTAGGCAGAAACAAGGGGGGCCAAGTCATTTCCAAGAAGAACATCAGCAGGTAAGTCCTTCTTGACCCCCACATTCACAGGTCTAGCGCCCACTCCCCAATCCAAATGTACCCTGGCAACAGGTAGGCTGAACACATCGCCCCTTGCTACCCTCACAGCCACAGTGTCTCCAGTGTACTGTTTCTCAGACACCAAGTTCTTTTGAAGCAAGGTCATGGTAGCACCAGTATCCCGTAGACCACTGACCTTCTTCCCATTCACTTTAACCAGTTGCCGGTTATTCCGGTGGGCAGCTTGCACAAGGTCTGCCTCATGTAGGATGCTCCAGCATTCTTGCGCCTCTACGTAGCGGGCCGCAGGCTGAGGATTACGTGGGATTCCGCCGGCGGGTCTTCTCCAGGACTGCGCTTGGTTCGCTGCGTTTAGGGGACACTCTGGTCTTTTGTGCCCTAGTTGCTTACATCCAAAGCATCGAATCGGTTGTGAGTAGCCCCGCAAATTGAACAGGGCTCTCTGAGGGTAGTTCGTGGCCGGAGGCCGTGTGGTATAGCGGTGCGCCGGGGTTTGGTAACTGGCAGCTGCTGGGGTGACTGGGGGTCTGTACTCCACTCTAGCAGGGGGCTTAGTGGTAGCAGTGTCCAGTTTGCGGGCATCCGTATACTCATCTGCCAAGCGAGCCGCTTCCTGCAGGGTGGAGGGTTTACGGTCCCGAACCCACTCTCGAACTCCTGCGGGTAACTTGTCGAAGCAATGTTCCAACAGGAATAGCTGCAGCACCTCTTCCCCAGATATGGCTTGGCACCCCGCTATCCAGTGAGCTGCTGTGCGGTGCACCTTACATGCCCACTCAAGGTAGGAATCTCCAGCTAATTTAACAGTGTCTCTGAACCGCCTCCGGTATGCCTCCGGTGTAACCGCATACCTGGAGAGCAGAGCCTCTTTTACCGTATTATAATCCCTGACTTCCTCATCTGGAATGGCCCGAAAAGCCTCTCTGGCCCGGCCGGATAATTTTCCAGATAATATTGTGACCCAGTCCTCTGCGGGTACCTTGTGTAGTGCACATTGCCTCTCAAAATCCGCAAGGTACCCATCAATCTCTCCTTCTGTTTCCAGGAAGTTTTTAAAAACTGCAAAATTTACTTTTCTCTTTTCTATCTTAGTCAGTATTGTAATAATCCCCCTCTTCCTGAAGTTACTGGCTTGTGTAGTTGCTCTTCTGGGCGATAAGGCTCATTCCGTCGCTGCCACCAATGTTACGGTACCAACAGTGTACCAAGGGTTAATACCAGGGAACAACGTCCTGCATAGGGAATCAGCAATTCACAAACCAGCCAGTTTTCAGGTTTAAACAGAATGACATTTATTAAAGGCTAGATGCCTAGTATTTATACAGGTTTGACCCCCCCCCCCCCCCCAGATGGGGGTTGAAAGACTGTTGTACATTACATGGAGGGAACAAGCCCTTTGACATGATACAATAGAATTATATTACTTAAACACTTCAACCACAAGACACTCTTGGCCCTTCTTATCACTTAGGCGTTTTCTCTCTGGAGGTGATCAAACAATAGAATGCTTAGCACTAATTAGATTATAGCTGGAGCCAGCAACTCTGTCTTTAGAAATTAGTTTCTTAGCTAAACACAATTAACTCCTTCAGTCCTGACAGAAGGGTCTGTCACATTATCTAATATATAACTTGTAGGTAGCAGATAGGTAGCTCTGCAGCTGTTAGAAAATATACAACTCAACTTGAAGTAATAGTTTAATAGTTTGGCGGTTGTTATCTAATATATAACTTGTAGGTAGCAGGTAGGTAGCTCTGCAGCTGTTGGAAAATATACAACTCAACTAGAAGTAATAGTTTAATAGTTTGGCGGTTGTTATCTAATATATAACTTGTAGGTAGGTAGCTCTGCAGCTGTTAGAAAATATAAAACTCAACTTGAAGTAATAGTTTAATAGTTTGGCGGTTGTTATCTAATATATAACTTGTAGGTAGGTAGCTCTGCAGCTGTTAGAAAATATACAACTCAACTTGAAGTAATAGTTTAATAGTTTAATATTTTGGCGGTTGTTATCTAATATATAACTTGTAGGTAGGTAGCTCTGCAGCTGTTAGAAAATATACAACTCAACTAGAAGTAATAGTTTAATAGTTTGGCGGTTGTTATCTAATATATAACTTGTAGGTAGGTAGCTCTGCAGCTGTTAGAAAATATACAACTCAACTTGAAGTAATAGTTTAATAGTTTAATATTTTGGCGGTTGTTATCTAATATATAACTTGTAGGTAGGTAGCTCTGCAGCTGTTAGAAAATATACAACTCAACTAGAAGTAATAGTTGAATAGTTTGGCGGTTGTTATCTAATATATAACTTGTAGGTAGGTAGCTCTGCAGCTGTTAGAAAATATACAACTCAACTAGAATTAATAGTTTAATAGTTTGGCGGTTGTTATGTAATATATAACTTGTGGTAGCAGGTAGGTAACTCTGCAGCTGTTAGAAAATATACAACTCAACTTGAAGTAATAGTTTAATAGTTTGGCGGTTGTTATCTAATATATAACTTGTAGGTAGCAGATAGGTAGCTCTGAAGCTGTTAGAAAATATACAACTCAACTTGAAGTAATAGTTTAATAGTTTGGCGGTTGTTATCTAATATATAACTTGTAGGTAGCAGATAGGTAGCTCTGCAGCTGTTAGAAAATATACAACTCAACTTGAAGTAATAGTTTAATAGTTTGGCGGTTGTTATCTAATATATAACTTGTAGGTAGGTAGCTCTGCAGCTGTTAGAAAATATACAACTCAACTAGAAGTAATAGTTTAATAGTTTGGGGGTTGTTATCTAATATATAACTTGTAGGTAGGTAGCTCTGCTGCTCTGCAGCTATTAGAAAATATCAATTAGAACTAAATTGTTAAAGAACTCCCTAAAAGTCCAGTATACTCCTAAGCTTGCTAATCTCAGACTCAGACACTATCTGTTGTTTAAATTACAAGTATAAGAATAAAAATGTTTTTTTTTTAAAACACTAGGGGGTCGATCCGATAAAAATCGTCGCCCGTAAAAGCTGGCGACGCCAATATTTGCGCGGGTTTGGTATCCTATATACGGCGTAACCTTGAAGTTACGCGCGTATATTTCTGCCGTCGCCCATAGTTTTTTGGGCCATAGGCAGGTATACCAAACCCGCGCAGTTTGGTATTCAATATACAGCGTAAGGACCTACGTGGCGAAAATGGAGAAATCTTACTCCATTTTCACCTCGCCACAAAAAGCAGCCGTAAGAAGCCTTACGCTGAGTATTGGAGCCCCGTAACGCTCTAAACTAGCTGCTAAATAAAACCTAACACCTAACGCATGCGCAATGTCTATCTAACTGTCAACCGCGCTCCGCTAAATAAAACCTAACACCTAACGCATGCGCAATGTCTATCTAACTGTCAACCGCGATCTGCTAAATAAAACCTAACACCTTACGCATGCGCAATGTCTATCTACCTATCAACCGCGATCCCCTGCCTCAATCCCTAATAAAGTATTTAACCCCTAAACCGCCGCCATCTACATAAACTAACCCCCTACTGTGAGCCCCTAAAACCGCCACCATCTAACTGATCTATCCCCTACTGTGAGCCCCTAAAACCGCCACCATCTAACTGATCTATCCCCTACTGTGAGCCCCTAAAACCGCCACCATCTAACTGATCTATCCCCTAATCTGACCCCTTACACCGCCGCCAGCTATATTAATATTATTAACCCCTAATCTAATATCCATAAAGTAATAAGCTCTATTACCATCCCTTAAAAGGGCCTTTTGCGGGGCTTTGCCCCAAAGTTAACAGCTCTTTTGCCCTATAACCTGCCCTCCCTACACCGCCGCCACCTATATTAATGGTATTAACCCCTAATGTAAGCCCCTTACACCGCCGCCATCTATATTAAAATTATTAACCCCTAATTTAATCTACCTACCCCGCCGCCAGCTATATTATCTATATTAACCCTAAGTATATTATAGTTAATATAGTTATTACATTATATATATTAACTATATTAACCCTAATTATATTAGGGTTAATATAGTTAATATAGTTACTATAGTATTTATATTAACTATATTAACTCTATCTAACCCTAACACCCCTAACTAAATTCTTATTAAATAAATCTAATTTATATTACAAACTAAAATATTCCTATTTAAATCTAAATACTTACCTATAAAATAAACCCTAAGATAGCTACAATATAATTAATAATTACATTGTAGCTATGTTAGGGTTTATATTTATTTTACAGGTAAATTGTTAATTATTTTAACTAGCTATAATTGCTATTAAATAGTTATTAACTATTTAATAGCTACCTAGTTAAAATAATTACCCAATTACCTGTAAAATAAATCCTAACCTAAGTTACAAATACACCTACACTATCAATAAATTAAATAAACTACAAATATCTATCTAAAAATACAATTAAATAAACTAAACTAAATTACAAAAAAAACAAAACACTAAATTACAAAAAATAAAAAAAAGATTACAAGATTTTAAGCTAATTACACCTATTCTAAGCCCCCTAATAAAATAATAAAGCCCCCCAAATAAAAAAAATTCCCTACCCTATTCTAAAAAGCTCTTTTACCTTACCAGCCCTTAAAAGGGCCTTTTGTGGGGGCATGCCCCAAAGAAAACTGCTCTTTTGCCTAAAAACCCCCCCACAATACCACCCCCCAACATTACAACCCACCACCCACATACCCCTAATCTAACCCAAACCCCCCTTAAATAAACCTAACACTACCCCCCTGAAGATCTCCCTACCTTGTCTTCACCATACCGGGCCGAACTCCTCATCCGATCCGGCCGATTTCTTTATCCAAGCGGCAGCAAACTCTTCTTCTATCCGGCAGCATCTTCCATCAAACAGCATCTTCAATCTTCATTCGTCGCTCCTCCGACGCGGAGCATCCATCCCGGCCGACGACTGAACGACGAAGGAGGTACCGTTAAATGACATCATCCAAGATGGCGTCCATCGAATTCCGATTGGCTGATAGGATTCTATCAGCCAATCGGAATTAAGGTAGAAAAATCTGATTGGCTGATTGAATCAGCCAATCAGATTCAAGTTCAATCCGATTGGTCACCCCTGTGGAATAAACAAAATCAGTGATGTAAAACTTTTCATTGATAAATAGAGTATTATGCTTCTAATGGGAATATTGATATTAGATGGGGCTATGATTATTTAATTTCTATCTACTAATATTCTCTTATTTCGTTGTAGAATAATTATATTTATTTCTACACATACGTAATGACTAAAGGTGTCTTAATATAGATAAGAAATTTTTATTCAAAGTTCACTTTAAAAATATCAGTCTGCACGTATGAGAGATTAAACTCTAATTCATCTTTGTACAACACTATTGTTTAGGAATGTATTCTGTGCATATAAAAATATTCATCTACTTAAATGCATAAATAGGGTATTTGTGCTAAGTTTGTCTTTTTTTTCAACACGTCACGCTATATTTATGACTATGCTCCTATTGATATGTTTGCAGACTTTCTATTATGGTTAGTATTTATCTTTTATACTTATGGATTGGTCTGCATACATGTTGATCTTCTATATATATTTTTCGAATATTATTAAAATGGGCTACATTTTTTTGTCTTTGTAAGCGTGCAGACGAGCTTAGCATGTTAAACTGATATGCATATGTTAGATAATAAAATCAACTTTTTCTTTGTTGCTATGTAAACATCATATGATCATATCCCAATTCAAGTTTTTTAGGATTTATTTTTTTCTAATTTTAAGACTGTTTTTCAAATTAATGGTGTATATATATTTTTTTCTGACTAATCTTTATTTTATAACAACTTAGTCCTGTACGATCAAGGGTTAAAGTGATGGTAAACTCTCCCCTTTATAAAATCAGATCTGGAATGTAAGCGCTATTTTAGATGAAGTTTAATTCATTAGCTGTAATGAAGATGCGCTATAACTTAGTTATTAATATAGATATGAAATTCAAATACCCCACGTTACACCACCCACTTCAAAAGTCAATTTTCCTGTCGGCTAAATGATTGAATTACTCTCCAATCAATGCTCTAGCTACAACAAAAGTGCCAGATGGGGAGAGCGCTGATTGGACAACAATTCAATCTGTTAGCTCACAGAAAAGTTTACTTTTGAAGTGGGCGGAGGAGCATGCAGTATTTGAATTTCATATCTATATTAATAACTAAGTTATACTGCATCTTCATTACATCTAATGAATTAAACTCCATCTAAAATAGCGCTTACATTCCAGATCTGATTTTATAAAGGGGAGAGTTTACCATCACTTTAAGCGAGCATCCCGTCAAGGTGTGTAAGTTTACTCTGATGACTTGTTTTTGATTGGTCTGATATACATTGTTGCAAGTGATTTAACAGCTGTGTAAAGTACTATCCGTATGCTCTGATAAACTGCCAGTGAGGCAGGAAACGCGTCAGCAGAAGGATCTCACTGTTTGCTGTGCTGGTTTGTTTTAAGAAACATCAATAAAGTACATGTTTTACTACACCGATATCTCTTCTCTCTCTCCTTTCTACTCTGGAACTGTGAATTTGCTTGAAACTTACATTTTTGTCTTGTTACGGGTTCAGGAGAGCCCGAATGGTTCCGAAGTTCAGAACAGCCTACAACAGAAGCATTCACCTGTTGTGAGTGACAGAGGCACGAACACCGCTATGGATAAGGAGGGTGAGTGATATGATACTTACCCGGCTTTTTGCCACTGTGTATTATCACGTATACCTTACAACTGTTACCTTCATTAGTTGTTGAAGCGGTATGGATAGCCTCTGTACTAAGGATTTGTCTAATAACCAGGAACTTTGAAAAAGTTTTTTGAATAGCTAAGTGTATCCCGCGAAAGGTGGGACTCCCAGTTAGGAGTGATTATTCACGCTAGCTAAATTTTGGTTCACTAATCACCTGATCATATATATCTGCACTAAGTCTGTAAATTTTAATACTAGGGTGACCAGATGTCCCCGATTTTAGGGGACAGTCCCCGGATTGAGGAGACTGTCCCCGGACAAATTATGTCCTTGAAAATGTCCCCGGTAAGACGGTCAGAGTCTTAGAGGTGTTTGTGGGAAGTTGATAGATTTATCTGTTTTAGACACTGATTAGTTGCATAGATCTACAGCAGCGGTTCCGCTTCCCTTGGATACTTCACCGCTGGCGCTCACAGCGCCACTGAAGCTAAAATCTTCGGACCCCTCTCTATATGGATTGTGAAGTGCTGCATGGGGTCAAAGGTGCAAGGTAAGTTCTCATTGGTTGTTAGTGTTTAGTTAATAGAGGAAGCATTTTATATACAGTATGTGCAGGTGCAATGGAATCAAAAGGCTGAGCCCTTGTTAGGTCGGTCTAGTATGTTAAATTGGAATGTTTAGAAGTACGTAATCTTTCTAAGATTTTGATTGGTCAAAAACTACAAAGTTGGGGTATCTTCTGGTGATTGATTTAACTAGTGGCCTATCGTGAGGCATTATTACTAAAGTATGTATAAGAGATGTGTATCTTTGGTTTTGAGTAACGCATGCGTGTTAAAAACCAAAAGGGTACTGCGTTGCTTTTAGGGGTTTGTTATAGTATACGCGTAACATTTTTACTTGTGTTTTTTGGAAAAAAAGGAATTCTAGTTCTCTATCAAAGAATAAGATTATCAAGAAATAACTTTTTTATGTAGATGTTTGAGCTGGTCCTATAAAGGCCTGGAATCCTCAACCTCGATTAATGTATCACACTTCTTGGACTGGTGGTAGAAGATAGGGAAGCAATGTGGGAAACTCCCCGGCTTTCTAAATTTTACTAGGCCTTTTTTTTTTTTTTGAGGGGAACAAAGTAGGGAATAAACACATAAGCGGGATTTGACCTGGCCGTTTAGTTTCCCAAGTGATGATTGTAGGGGCAAAATATAATTTACTGTAAGGGTTTTAAAGAAAATGTCCCCGGATTTCATTTTAAAAATTTGGTCACCTTAGTTAATACACACTGTGTAACTCTCTGTGCTTCTGAAGGGTTAATATACACTGTGCTGCTCTCTGTGCTAGTGAAGGGTTCATACACAATGTGCAGCTCTCTGTGCTAGTGAAGGGTTAATACACACTGTGTAGCTCTCTGTGCTAGTGAAGGGTTCATACATAATGTGCAGCTCTCTGTGCTAGTGAAGGGTTAATATACACTGTGCAGCTCTCTAAGATAGTGAAGGGTTAATACACACTGTGTAACTCTCTGTGCTAGTGAAGGGTTAATACACACTGTGTAACTCTCTGTGCTAGTGAAGGGTTAATACACACTGTGTAACTCTCTGTGCTAGTGAAGGGTTCATACAGAATGTGCAGCTCTCTGTGCTAGTGAAGGGTTCATATACACTGTGTTGCTCTCTGAGCTAGTGAAGTGTTAATGCACACTGTGCAGCTCTCTAAGCTAGTGAAGGGTTAATACACACTGTGTAACTCTCTGTGCTAGTGAAGGGTTAATACACACTGTGCTGCTCTCTGTGCTAGTGAAGAGTTAATATACACTGTGCAGCTCTCTGTGCTAGTGAAGGGTTAATACACACTGTGCTGCTCTCTGAGCTAGTGAAGGGTTAATACACTGTGCATCTCTCTGTGCTAATGAATGGTTAATACACACTGTGCTGCTCTCTGTGCTAGTGAAGGGTTAATACAAACTGTGCTGCTCTCTGTGCTAGTGAAGGGTTAATACAAACTGTGCTGCTCTCTGTGCTAGTGAAGGGTTAATACACACTGTGCTTCTCTCTGTGCTAGTGAAGGGTTAATACAGACTGTGCAGCTTTCTGTGCTAGTGAAGGGTTAATACACAATGTGCTACTCTCTGTGCTAGTGAAGGGTTAATACACACTGTGCTGCTCTCTGTGCTAGTGAAGGGTTAATACACATTGTGTAACTCTCTGTGCTAGTGAAGGGTTAATACACATTGTGTAACTCTCTGTGCTAGTGAAGGGTTAATACACATTGTGTAACTCTCTGTGCTAGTGAAGGGTTAATACACAATGTGCTGCTCTCTGTGCTAGTGAAGGGTTAATACATACTATGCAGCTCTCTGTGCTAGTTAAGGGTTAATACACACTGTGCTGCTCTCTCTGCTAGTGAAGGGTTAATACACACTGTGCTGCTCTCTGTGCTAGTGAAGGGTTAATACATACTGTACTGCTCTTTGTCTTAGTGAAGGGGTTACTAATATGTAGATCTCTGTGTAAGTGAAGGGTTAATACACACTGTGCTGCTCTCTGTGCTAGTGAAGGGTTAATACACATTGTGCTGCTCTTTGTCTTAGTGAAGGGGTTACTAATATGTAGATCTCTGTGTAAGTGAAGGGGTTATTACAAAGTGCAGATCTTCTCAGTGCTAGTGAAAGTGCTAATATATACAGTATTGTATAGCTCAGTTACTAATTTTACAAATTTGCATATTTTAAACATGTTAAAAAGCATCCAATTTGTCTTTGGCCGCGTTCGGGCAGCGCTCCAAGCGAACTGCGACTCACTTGGAGCGTTTTCTGCACACTTACAAGTGAGAGGCTGGGCGTTTTTTGAGCGCTCTGCTGACGTAAGTCCCAGCACTTCCAGCGTGCTGGAAAAGCTGGGACTTTTCAGTGCAAGCTCAGACACTTGGCAACATGGCAGCCTCCACACACGTGTTGCTGTGGAGGCTGCCATGTTTTTATAAGCAGCAGAGGAGGGACAGGTGAGGCGGATAAGTCTGACAGCAGCATTTAGTACAGGGCAAAGTGGAGATAGGTTACTTAACGTGCAGATAGGTTACTTAACGTGCAGATAGATTACTTAACGTGCAGATAGGTTACTTAACGTGCAGATAGTTTACTTAACGTGCAGATAGGTTACTTAACGTACAGATAGTTTACTTAACGTGCAGATAGGTTACTTAACGTGCAGATAGGTTACTTAACGTGCAGATAGTTTACTTAACGTGCAGATAGGTTACTTAACGTGCAGATAGGTTACTTAACGTGTAGATAGGTTACTTAACGTGCAGATAGTTTACTTAACCTGCAGATAGGTTACTTAACGTGCAGATAGGTTACTTAATGTGCAGATAGTTTACTTAACGTGCAGATAGGTTACTTAACGTGCAGATAGGTTACTTAACGTGCAGATAGGTTACTTAACGTGCAGATAGTTTACTTAACGTGCAGATAGGTTACTTAACGTGCAGATAGGTTACTTAACTTGCAGATAGTTTACTTAATGTGCAGATAGGTTACTTAACGTGCAGATAGGTTACTTAACGTGCAGATAGGTTACTTAACGTGCAGATAGTTTACTTAACGTGCAGATAGGTTACTTAACGTGCAGATAGGTTACTTAACGTGCAGATAGGTTACTTAACGTGCAGATAGGTTACTTAACGTGCAGATAAGTTACTTAATGTGCAGATAAGTTACTTAATGTATCCCTACTTTGCCCTGTACTAAATGCTGCTGTCAGGCTTATCCAGTGTTATGCCGAGAATGGTTTCCCCAGTGAATATGTGTAGAAAAAAGACAACATTAATTGTGCCATGTAGTGATGTCGCGAATAGTTCGCCAGCGAATAGTTCCCGGCGAACATAGCTTGTTTGCGTTCGCCGCGGTGGGCGAACATATGCAATGTTCGATCCGCCCCCTATTCGTCATCATTGAGTAAAACTTTGACCCTGTACCTCACAGTCAGCAGACACATTCCAGCCAATCAGTAGCAGACACTCCCTCCCAGACCCTCCCACCTCCCTCCCAGCATCCATTTTAGATTCATTCGGAAGCTGCATTCTTAGTGAGAGGAGGGACAGTGTAGCTGCTGCTGATTTAATAGGGAAATCGATAGCTAGGCTAGTGTATTCAGTGTCCACTACAGTCCTGAAGGACTCATCTGATCTCTGCTGTAAGGACAGCACCCCAAAAAGCCCTTTTTAGGGCTAGAAAATCAGTCTGCTTTTTTTTTTTTCCTGTGTAATCTAATTGCAGTTGCCTGCCTGCCAGCGTGTGTGTCAGGCTCACAGCGTATACTGTGCTCACTTGCCCAGTGCCACCACTCATATCTGGTGTAACAGTAGTGTACATTTAAAACAAACAAAACACTTTTTTGACTGTCAAATAATAGCAGTCAGTTTCCTCCAGTGTCACACCAGTGCAACTCATATCTGGTGTAACAGTAGTGTACATTAACCCCTTAATGACCACAGCACTTTTCCATTTTCTGTCCGTTTGGGACCAGGGCTATTTTTACATTTCTGCAGTGTTTGTGTTTAGCTATATTTTTCCTCTTACTCGTTTACTGTACCCACACATATTATATATCGTTTTTCTCGCCATTAAATGGACTTTCTAAAGATACCATTATTTTCATCATATCCTATAATTTACTATACAAAAATTATAAAATATGAGGAAAAAAATGGAAAAAAAATAATTTTTTCTAACTTTGACCCCCCAAAATCTGTTACTCATCTACAACCACCAAAAAACACCCATGCTAAATAGTTTCTAAATTTTGTCCTGAGTTTAGAAATACCCAATGTTTACATGTTCTTTGCTTTTTTTGCAAGTTATAGGGCAATAAATACAAGTAGCACTTTGCTATTTCCAAACCATTTTTTTTCAAAATTAGCGCTAGTTACATTGAAACACTGATATCTGTCAGGAATCCCTGAATAGCCATTGACATGTATATATTTTTTTAGAAGACATCCCAAAGTATTGATCTAGGCCCATTTTGGTATATTTCATGCCACCATTTCACCACCAAATGCGATCAAATAAAAAAAATTGTTCACTTTTTTCACAAATTTTTTCACAAACTTTAGGTTTCTCACTGAAATAATTTACAAATAGCTTGTGCAATTATGGCATAAATGGTTGTACATTTTTCTCTGGGATCCCCTTTGTTCAGAAATAGCAGACATATATGGCTTTGACGTTGCTTTTTGATAATTAGAAGGCCGCTAAATGCCACTGCGCACCACACGTGTATTATGCCCAGCAGTGAAGGGGTTAATTAGGGAGCATGTAGGGAGCTTTTTGGGGTAATTTTAGCTTTACTGTAGTGTAGTAGACAACCCAAAGTATTGATCTAGGCCCATCTTGATATATTTCATGCCACCATTTCACCGCCAAATGCGATCAAATAAAAAAAAACGTTACATTTTTCCAAATTTTAGGTTTCTCACTGAAATCATTTACAAACATTTTGTGCAATTAAGGCACAAATGGTTGTAAATGCTTCTCTGGGATCCCCTTTTTTCAGAAATAGCAGACATATATGGCTTTGGCATTGCTTTTTGGTAATTAGAAGGCCGCTAAATGCCGCTGCGCACCACACGTGTATTATGCTCAGCAGTGCAGGGGTTAATTAGGGAGCTTGTAGGGTTAATTTTAGCTTTAGTGTAGTGTAGTAGACAACCCCAAGTATTGATCTAGGCCCATTTTGGTATATTTCATGCCACCATTTCACCGCCAAATGCGATCAAATTAAAAAAAATAGTAAATTTTTTCACAAACTTTAGGTTTCTCACTGAAATTATTTACAAACAGCTTGTGCAATTATGGCACAAATGGTTGTAAATGCTTCTCTGGGATCCCCTTTGTTCAGCAATAGCAGACATATATGGCTTTGGCGTTGCTTTTTGGTAGTTAGAAGGCCAGTAAATGCAACTGCGCACAACACATGAATTATGCCCAGCAGTGAAGGGGTAAATTAGGTAGCTTGTAGGGAGCTTGCAGGGTTAATTTTAGCTTTAGTGTAGAGATCAGCTTCCCACCTGACACATCAGACCCCCTGATCCCTCCCAAAGAGCTCTCTTCCCTCCCCCACCCCACAATTGTCCCCGCCATCTTAAGTACTGGCAGAAAGTCTGCCAGTACTAAAATAAAAGGTATCTTTTTTATATATATATTTATATATTTTTAGCATATTTGCATATGCTGTTGTGTAGGATCCCCCCCTTAGCCCCCAACCTCCCTGATCCCCCCCAAAACAGCTTCCTAACCCTCCTCCTCTGCCTTATTGGGGGCCATATTGGGTACTGGCAGCTGTCTGCCAGTACCCAGTTTGCAAATAAAATGTTTTTTTTATTTTTTTTTTATTTCATTTTTCTGTAGTGTAGCTTCCCCCCCCCCAAGACCAATCCCCCACCCGCTCCCAGATCACTTAGATTTCCAAGTACTAAATATTTTGCACCCCTTTCTCCCACTTATAAAAACATTTTTTTCTGTAGTGTAGCGGTCCCACCCGCTCCCTCCCCGTGCACTCGCGCGCGTCTGTCACTGTGAAGCGGGCATAACCCTTACACTACCTGATCGATACGTACCTGATGTTTTATAGCACGTTATTCCAAACAATTTTGGAATGTTAGGTGGTTTATGCCCTTTATGGATTAAAACCAGACTCTGCATCAACTATGTAATTTTCCATGGGAGTTTTGCCATGGATCCCCCTCCGGCATGCCACAGTCCAGGTGTTAGTCCCCTTGAAACAACTTTTCCATCACTATTGTGGCCAGAAAGAGTCCCTGTGGGTTTTAAAATTCGCCTGCCTATTGAAGTCTATGGCGGTTCACCCGGTTCGCCCGTTCGCGAACATTTGTGGAAGTTGGCTTTCGCCGTTCGCGAACCCAAAATTTAATGTTCGCGACATCACTAGTGCCATATTGATCACAATTATACATTAGCGCTGCCCTTTCTAACGCATTTGGTGCAATGTAATGTACAAGTAGATGTTGACAACAGACACAATAACCCCCTTTGGCAATTAACCCTTTAAGGACACAGCTTTCAGTTTGCTCAATTGTTTTATGATGGAAAAATTCTGTCATATGTCCTTAAGAGGTTAAACTTCTGGGTTTAATTATAAGAGCACCTGTGTTATGCTGAGAAGGGTTTCCCCAGTGTTTCTGGTTTCCCCTCCCTCTCTGCAAACATCGGAACTCTGACCCACCTCCATTCAGCTCAGCCCCTGTAGCTTAACCTGCCCCATGTGAGTGATGGGAGCTGCAGCCATTATATCTTTATTTATTATTAGCTGAATGGGGCAGGATAAGCTACAGGGGCTGAGCTGAGAGCAGCTGAATGGAGGTGGGTTTCGATTAGGGTTGCCACCCGCCCCGGTTTCACCGGGACAGTCCCGGTCTGAGGCTCTGTGTCCCGTGTCCCGGAACTAGCCTCAACTGCCCTGGGCTAAGCGTTCCCCTAGCGCAGCCGTGAGCACAGACTTTACAAAAAATAAGCTGGCCAGAGGAGCGCTTAGCCCGGGGTTACTCAGGACCAAAGTGACATTAACACACCTGAGTATGGAAATGCTTAATAAACCCTGCACTAGGCTCAACCCCATAACAAATCCGTGTATGGTTGTCATGGATTTCAGGTGACGTGAAGCGAAAGGATGACGTCTGTATGATGCGCCTTGGGGGGGCAGACAGAGGCACCCTACCTCATTCAATTGGCTGAAAGGTTAAACATATAGTCTGCACTCTCCAATTGCAAGTGGCAGCCTTTGTCATGCCCCGCCCTTATTGGCCTGGTGGCATATTCTGTCACAAAATAGCTGGGTGGATTTACATGGGGCGCGGTCTTGTTTTATGGAGTGTGCGCGCACAGTCTGTCATGCAGTGTTAGGGTGGCAGCGCGCCTGCTCAGTTGTCATTTGAGGATAATTGCTGCTTGAAGGTTGGTTAGATGTGTAAATCTGCAGCACTAGATATAATACTTGTGTTTGTTTCATTGTTATTATCACTAATGTAATGTTCTTTACAATTGCCTACAGAATGTTCCTATTTATTCTTGGGATTGTTATTCTCTTTTATTAAATGTAATGATTTATCTTAATAATTTAAAATTTTTTTGTGGGAGTTGGACAGTGGGAGGGGGGAATACAGGGTCCAGGAGGGGAGTGTTGTCACATCCTGTAGCAGAGCGGCAGAGAGACAGAACATTGTGCCCGTTACACCAGTTACCCGCCCACCAGTTACATATATATATAAAAATAATTTGATAATGAATTTGAAACCACGCCCAAAGCCACACCCAAACCACGCCCAAAGCCACACCCAAACCACAGCCAAAGCCACACCCTCTCCACACCTACTTAAAAAGTCTCCAGGATTTTTTTGGGCAAAAGGTGGCAACCCTAGTTCCGATGTTTGCCTAGAGGCAGGGGAAACCAGAAACACTGGGGAAATCATTCTCGGCGTAACAATGGTGTTGTGTAACAGCTACAAGGGAGCTTAGTAAAAACGTTTGCATGTGCAAAGTACATTATTGTGTAGCAGATCCCTTTGCATATGCAAACGTTTTTTCTAAGCTCCCTTGCTTGTGACGTCACCTAGCACCCCGTCATCGCTGGACTCAGCATGTATTCTGGGAGATGTAGTTCAGTATTGAACTGACTTTTGTTCCCCTCCCATTTACTTCCTGTGCAGATGTTGCTGGGTGAGTGAGTCAGGCTGTGTGATAAAACGTTTTAGTCACTTTCTGGTCTTCTTAAAAAGTTTATAAATGTTGTTCTTTTAATGCATGTTATTCATCTGCTTGTGCCAGGTAATGAGGTACTAACTGCTGTTCAACTCTTTGTGTTAGTAAAGGGTTAATACACAGTGTGTAGTTCTCTGTGCTAGTGAAGGGTTAATACCCACTATAGATTTCAGTGCTAGTGAAGGGGTCAATACATACTGTGCAGCTAGTCTAGGGTAAAAGGGACAGTCAACACCAGAATTTTTGTTGTTTAAAAAGAAAGATAATCCCTTTAATTTCCATTCCCCAGTTTTGCATAACCAACACAGTTATAATAATACACGTTTTACCTCTGTGATTACCTTGTATCTAAGCTTCTGCTGACTGCCCCCTTATTTCAGTTCTTTTGACAGACTTGCATTTTAGCCAATCAGTGCTCACTCCTAGGTCACTTCACGTGCATGAGCTCATTGTTATCTATATGAAACACATGAACTAATGCCCTTTAGGGTTCAAAATGCATTCAGATTAGAGGCAGCCTTCAAGGTCTAAGAAATTAGCATATGAACCTCCTAGTTTTAGCTTTTAACTAAGAATATCAAGAGAACAAAGCAAAATTGGTGATAAAAGGAAATTGGGAAGTTGTTTAAAATTACATTCCCTATTTAAATCATGAAAGTTTTTTTTTGGATTTGACTGTCCCTTTAATACACACTAGGCAGATCTGTGTGCTAATGAAGGAGGTTAATATATAGTGGGCAGATTTTTGTGCTAGTGAAGGGTAAATGCACACTGCTGCTCTTTGTGCTAGTGAAGGGGCTAATGCCAGCTGCACAGCTCTGTGCTAGTTAAGGGGTTAATTCACGCTGGGCTACTCTCTGTGCCAGGGAAGTTGGTTAATAAAAACTGTGCTGCTCTCTGTGCTAGTGAAGGGTTAATACACATTGTGCAGATCTCTGTGCTAGTAAAGGGTTAATACAAACTGTGCTGCTCTCTGTGCTAGTGAAGGGTTAATACACACTGTGCTGCTCTCTGTGCTAGTGAAGGGTTAATACACATTGTGCAGATCTCTGTGCTAGTGAAGGGTTAATACAAACTGTGCTGCTCTATGTGCTAGTGAAGGGTTAATACAAACTGTGCTGCTCTATGTGCTAGTGAAGGGTTAATACACACTGCAGTTCTCTATGCTAGTGAAGGGTTAATACACAATGTGCAGCTCTCTGTGCTAGTGAAGGGTTAATACACACTGTGCTGCTCTCTGTGCTAGTGAAGGGTTAATAGTATACACACAGTGCTGCTCTCTGTGCTAGTGAATGGTTAATACACACTGCTTCTCTCTGTGCTAGTGAAGGGTTAATACACACTGTGCTGCTCTCTGTGCTAGTGAAGGGTTAATACACACTGTGCTGCTCTGTGTGCTAGTGAAGGGTTAATACACACTGTACTGCTTTGTCTTAGTGAAGGAGTTACTAATATGTAGATCTCTGTGTAAGTGAAGGGGTTAATACAAATTGCAGCTATTTTGAGTGCTAGTGAAAGTGCTAATATATATTGTGTAGATTTATGTATATAGTGTAGCTTTATGTATATAGTGTAGCTGTAATGTATATAGTGTAGCTTTATGTATATAGTGTAGCTTTATGTATATTGTGTAGCTTTATGTATATAGTGTAGCTTTATGTATATAGTGTAGCTGTAATGTATATAGTGTAGCTTTATGTATATAGTGTAGCTGTATGTATATAGTGTAGCTGTATGTATATAGTGTAGCTTTATGTATATAGTGTAGCTTTATGTATATAGTGTAGCTGTAATGTATATAGTGTAGCTTTATGTATATAGTGTAGCTTTATGTATATAGTGTAGCTTTATGTATATAGTGTAGCTGTAATATATATTGTGTAGCTTTATGTATATAGTGTAGCTGTAATATATATTGTGTAGCTTTATGTATATAGTGTAGCTTTATGTATATAGTGTAGCTGTAATGCACTAGTAGAGGATATGACAGTGACAATGGGCTCAGTTACTAATTTTATGAATTTGCAGCATTTAGACAATGTTAAAAAGCATCCAAGTGTCTTTATAATAGTTGCATATTTTCTTTTCTTATTTCTAGTCTGCTTAAAAAAGTTTATAAATCTTGTTCTTGTAATGCATGTTATTAATCTGCTTGTGCCAGGTAATGGGATAAGTGCTGTTCAACTATTTGTTAGTGAAGGGTTATTACACAGTGTGTAGTTCTCTGTGCTAGTGAAGGGTTAATACCCACTATACATTTCAGTGCTAGTGAAGGGGTTAATACATACTGTGCAACTCTCTGAGCTAGTCTAGGGTTAAAACACACTGGGCAGATCTCTGTGCTAGTGAAGGGGGTTAATATATAGTTACAGTGGGCAGATTGTTGTGCTTGTGAAGGGTTAATGCACACTACTGCTCTTTGTGCTAGTAAAGGGGCAAATACAAGCTGCATAGTTAAGGGGTTAATTCACAATGTGCAGCTCTCTGTGCTAGTGAAGGGTTAATACACACTGTGCTGCTCTCTGTGCTAGTGAAGGGTTAATACACACTGTGCAGCTCTCTGTGCTAGTGAAGGGTTAATACACACTGTGCTGCTCTCTGTGCTAGTGAAGGGTTAATACACAATGTGCTGGTCTCTGTGTTAGTGATGGGTTAATACACACTGTGCAGCTCTCTGTGCTAGTGAAGGGTTAATACACACTGTGCTGCTCTCTGTGCTAGTGAAGGGTTAATACACACTGTGCAGCTCTCTGTGCTAGTGAAGGGTTAATACACACTGTGCTGCTCTCTGTGCTAGTGAAGGGTTAATACACACTGTGCTGCTCTCTGTGCTAGTGAAGGGTTAATACACACTGTGCTGCTCTCTGTGCTAGTGAAGGGTTAATACACACTGTGCTGCTCTCTGTGTTAGTGAAGGGTTAATACACACTGTGCAGCTCTCTGTGCTAGTGAAGGGTTAATACACACTGTGCAGCTCTCTGTTCTAATGAAGGGTTAATTCATACTGTGCAGCTCTCTGTGCTAGTGAAGGGTTAATACACACTGTGCTGCTCTCTGTGCTAGTGAAGGGTTAATACACACTGTGCAGCTCTCTGTGCTAGTGAAGGGTTAATACACACTGTGCTGCTCTCTGTGCTAGTGAAGGGTTAATACACACTGTGCTGCTCTCTGTGCAAGTAAAGGGTTAATACACACTGTGCTGCTCTATGTGCTAGTGAAGGGTTAATACACACTGTGCTGCTCTCTGTGCTTGTGAAGGGTTAATGCACACTACTGCTCTTTGTGCTAGTAAAGGGGCAAATACAAGCTGCATAGTTAAGGGGTTAATTCACAATGTGCAGCTCTCTGTGCTAGTGAAGGGTTAATACCCACTGTGCTGCTCTCTGTGCTAGTGAAGGGTTAATACACATTGTGCAGCTCTCTGTGCTAGTGAAGGGTTAATACACACTGTGCTGCTCACTGTGCTAGTGAAGGGTTAATACACAATGTGCTGGTCTCTGTGCTAGTGATGGGTTAATACACACTGTGCTGCTCTCTGTGCTAGTGAAGGGTTAATACACACTGTGCAGCTCTCTGTGCTAGTGAAGGGTTAATACACACTGTGCTGCTCTCTGTGCTAGTGAAGGGTTAATACACAATGTGCTGGTCTCTGTGCTAGTGATGGGTTAATACACACTGTGCAGCTCTCTGTGCTAGTGAAGGGTTAATACACACTGTGCTGCTCTCTGTGCTAGTGAAGGGTTAATACACACTGTGCAGCTCTCTGTGCTAGTGAAGGGTTAATACACACTGTGCTGCTCTCTGTGCTAGTGAAGGGTTAATACACACTGTGCTGCTCTCTGTGCTAGTGAAGGGTTAATACACACTGTGCTGCTCTCTGTGCTAGTGAAGGGTTAATACACACTGTGCTGCTCTCTGTGCTAGTGAAGGGTTAATACACACTGTGCAGCTCTCTGTGCTAGTGAAGGGTTAATACACACTGTGCAGCTCTCTGTGCTAATGAAGGGTTAATTCATACTGTGCAGCTCTCTGTGCTAGTGAAGGGTTAATACACACTGTGCAGCTCTCTGTGCTAGTGAAGGGTTAATACACACTGTGCTGCTCTCTGTGCTAGTGAAGGGTTAATACACACTGTGCTGCTCTCTGTGCAAGTAAAGGGTTAATACACACTGTGCTGCTCTCTGTGCTAGTGAAGGGTTAATACACACTGTGCAGCTCTCTGTGCTAGTGAAGGGTTAATACACACGATGCTGCTCTCTGTGCTAGTGAAGGGTTAATACACACTGCTGCTCTCTGTGCTAGTGAAGGGTTAATACACATTGTGCAGCTCTCTGTGCTAGTGAAGGGTTAATACACACTGTGCTGCTCTGTGTGCTAGTGAAGGGTTAATACACACTGTGCTGCTCTCTGTGCTAGTGAAGGGTTAATACACACTGTGCTGCTCTCTGTGCTAGTGAAGGGTTAATACACACTGTGCAGCTCTCTGTGCTAGTGAAGGGTTAATTCACACTGTGCTGCTCTCTGTGCTGGTGAAGGGTTAATACACACTGTGCAGCTCTCTGTGCCAGTGAAGGGTTAATACACACTGTGCTGCTCTCTGTGCTAGTGAAGGGTTAATTCACACTGTGCTGCTCTCTGTGCTGGTGAAGGGTTAATACACACTGTGCTGCTCTCTGTGCTAGTGAAGGGTTAATACATCCTGTGCTGCTCTCTGTGCTAGTGAAGGGTTAATACACACTGTGCTGCTCTCTGTGCTGGTGAAGGGTTAATACACACTGTGCAGCTCTCTGTGCCAGTGAAGGGTTAATACACACTGTGCTGCTCTCTGTGCCAGTGAAGGGTTAATACACACTGTGCTGCTCTCTGTGCTAGTGAAGGGTTAATACACACTGTGCAGCTCTCTGTGCCAGTGAAGGGTTAATACACACTGTGCTGCTCTCTGTGCCAGTGAAGGGTTAATACACACTGTGCAGCTCTCTGTGCTAGTGAAGGGTTAATACACACTGTGCAGCTCTCTGTGCCAGTGAAGGGTTAATACACACTGTGCAGCTCTCTGTGCTAGTGAAGGGTTAATACACACTGTGCTGCTCTCTGTGCTAGTGAAGGGTTAATACACAATGTGCTGCTCTCTGTGCTAGTGAAGGGTTAATACACACTGTGCTGCTCTCTGTGCCAGTGAAGGGTTAATACACACTGTGCAGCTCTCTGTGCTAGTGAAGGGTTAATACACACTGTGCAGCTCTCTGTGCTAGTGAAGGGTTAATACACACTGTGCAGCTCTCTGTGCTAGTGAAGGGTTAATACACACTGTGCAGCTCTCTGTGCCAGTGAAGGGTTAATACACACTGTGCAGCTCTCTGTGCCAGTGAAGGGTTAATACACACTGTGCTGCTCTCTGTGCCAGTGAAGGGTTAATACACACTGTGCTGCTCTCTGTGCCAGTGAAGGGTTAATACACACTGTGCAGCTCTCTGTGCCAGTGAAGGGTTAATACACACTGTGCAGCTCTCTGTGCTAGTGAAGGGTTAATACACACTGTGCTGCTCTCTGTGCTAGTGAAAGGTTAATACATTACTGTGCTGCTCTCTGTGCCAGTGAAGGGTTAATACACACTGTGCAGCTCTCTGTGCTAGTGAAGGGTTAATACACACTGTGCAGCTCTCTGTGCCAGTGAAGGGTTAATACACACTGTGCAGCTCTCTGTGCCAGTGAAGGGTTAATACACACTGTGCAGCTCTCTGTGCCAGTGAAGGGTTAATACACACTGTCACAATAAGAAAGAAAGAATACACTTGTAGCACTCCGGGGTCACCAAAAAATAAGGATAAATAAGTGTTGGGAGTAACTTATCACTAATAAGGGAGTGGACTGAGCGCTACAGTAAAAGCCTAAAGCTTACTGTCAAATAGCCTCCTAGTAGGCTAACCAGATAGAAAATGCTAAAAAAGGGGTGAGTGTAAGCGCTATATAGCTTAATAGGCTAGGCTAAAAATCAATACAATTTATTACAATACATAAATAATATACAACAACAGTAAAATCAATTAGACGCATGGATCCATGTCTAACAATCTAATATCTACAGTGTGTGTTACACTCTGAGGAGAATAGCCTAATGGTGGAAGGCTAAAACAGAATAAATTAGCACCGTGGTGATAACAATATAAAAACTATATAAAATCACTATATAAAAACTGGAGTACAATATACTGTGGATAAAAAAAAATATCACAACAGTGAAAATATGCACATCATAAAACTGTGGAAAAACAAAAACAAAAATCTGCTGATAAAAGTATTCCAAAATAAGAATTAAGTCCAAATAAATGCTGATGTAATTTACGTGAATCCGTCGATGTATCCTCAAAGATGGCGTGCAGAGATGTGAGGTGAAGTTCAAAAAAAAGTAAAAAGGTAAAAAAGTGAAAAAATAACAATTGTGTATAATCCAAACTTCAGTGTGTGAGGCAATCAAAAAGTCAATGTGAATAGCCACAAAAGTAAAAACAAAAACAAACGCTGATACAAGATGTAAAAAAGCAAAAGCATATAGGTAAATGCAAAGTCTAAAAGTCAAATGTCAAAAATCCATGATGAAACAATAACATCAATAAAGAACCTAGAGGGAAAAAAGAAAAACAAATAGTGCAACACTGTGTATAATACACAATAATGATAATTGAAAACGAGCTCACCAGTATGCCAACGCGTTTCGGCCTAGACTAGGCCTTTCTCAAGACTATATATATTCACATTGACTTTCTGATTGCCTCACACACTGAAGTTTGGATTTTACACAATTGTTATTTTTTCACTTTTTTACCTTCTTACTTTTTTTTGAACTTCACCTCACATCTCTGCACGCCATCTTTGAGGATACACCGACGGATTCACGTAAATTACATCAGCATTTATTTGGACTTAATTCTTATTTTGGAATACTTTTATCGGCAGATTTTTGTTTTTCCACAGTTTTATGATGTGCATATTTTCACTGTTGTGATATTGTTTTTATCCACAGTATATTGTACTCCAGTTTTTATATAGTGATTTTATATAGTTTTTATATTGTTATCACCACGGTGCTAATTTATTCTGTTTTAGCCTTCTACCATTAGGCTATTCTCCTCAGAGTGTAACACACACTGTAGATATTAGATTGTTAGACATGGATCCATGCGTCTAATTGATTTTACTGTTGTTGTATATTATTTATGTATTGTAATAAATTGTATTGATTTTTAGCCTAGCCTATTAAGCTATATAGCGCTTACACTCACCCCTTTTTTAGCATTTTCTATCTGGTTAGCCTACTAGGAGGCTATTTGACAGTAAGCTTTAGGCTTTTACTGTAGCGCTCAGTCCACTCCCTTATTAGTGATAAGTTACTCCCAACACTTATTTATCCTTATTTTTTGGTGACCCCGGAGTGCTACAAGTGTATTCTTTCTTTCTTATTGTGACAGTGTGTATTAACCCTTCACTGGCACAGAGAGCTGCACAGTGTGTATTAACCCTTCACTGGCACAGAGAGCTGCACAGTGTGTATTAACCCTTCACTGGCACAGAGAGCTGCACAGTGTGTATTAACCCTTCACTGGCACAGAGAGCTGCACAGTGTGTATTAACCCTTCACTGGCACAGAGAGCTGCACAGTGTTGTGTATTAACCCTTCACTGGCACAGAGAGCTGCACAGTGTTGTGTATTAACCCTTCACTGGCACAGAGAGCTGCACAGTGTGTATTAACCCTTCACTAGCACAGAGAGCAGCACAGTGTTTATTAACCAACTTCCCTAGCACAGAGAGCAGCCCAGCGTGAATTAACCCCTTAACTGGCACATAGCTGTGCAGCTTGTATTAGCCCCTTCACTAGCACAAAAATCTGCCCTCTATATATTAATCCCCTTCATTAACACAGAGATCTGCCTAGTGTGTATTAACCCTAGACTAGCTCAGAGAATTGCACAGTGTGTATATCTGGCACGGCGATGGGGTCTAATATGGCCCCATCATATGCCAATATCTACATGTCTGATTTTTAAAAATCATTTCTTTGGAACAAAGACACACCATCTATAATATTCTATGTAAGATACATAGATGACGTCTTTCTTATCTGGCGGGGGGGACAACACACACTACTTGAATGGTTTGAACAAATGAACAACACAGCCACACCGGTGAGGTTTAAAATCACATATAGTGAAACAGAAATACATTTTTTAGACCTTAATGTCTTCATTCAAGATGGAACATTAGGTACCACACTTTATCACAAACCTACCGATAGGAATTCCATTCTATGTGCAAATAGTTGCCACCCACCAGCTCTACTCAAAGGAATTATCAAATCACAAATGATACGAGTAATACGCAACAACTCTAGTAAAGCTACAGGGGTCTCCCAACTTCAATACATGAGGGACAAGTTCATACAGCGGGGGTACAAGAAAAGGATAATAGATGAAATCCTACAAGAAGTACTACCGCATACACAAGAGACTCATATACAAAGAACATACAATGCAACCAACAAATAGGCTCATAATGGCGACTACATTTTCACCTAACACCACTGAGGCTGGCAACATCTTGAGAAAACATTGGCCAGTGGTCCAATCAGATCCCAAATTAAGGTTTGCACATAACCTTACGCCTATGATTGCCTACCGAAGGGGCACCAATCTAAGAGATCTCCTAGTAAAAACAGATCCCAAAAGATGCTACTTGAACAAAGTAAATGTCAATATTAAAGGCTCATATCGATGCTTAGGCTGTACCACATGTAACAGTCTGATAACCACCAAAACATTCCACCATCCGCACACTAACCAAGTGTACCACATCAAGCATTCCTTATCATGTAATACAACACATGTAATCTATTTACTCTTTTGCCCATGTGCCCGGTTTTATATTGGAAAGACCAGTGGCACATTACGAGAAAGGATGGCCAACCTCAGGCGGGCAATACGAGTGGCACTTGACACAGGGGAGTCTGACCAACCTGTAGCCAGACACTGTGCACAAAGGCGACACCAGGTATCCAGCATAAGATACATCTTAATTGACCACATCCCCCAGCTGGAAAGAGGAGGAGACCGTAACAAAGCCCTACTCAAGAGAGAGGCAGAATGGATGTACAGATTAGGAACGATACATCCAGGGGGGCTCAACTCGGCACCAGATTTCAAGGCACTGATATAGGTAGGAGATACATACTAGGGTATGCCACCATGGTACAGTGCACCACATCACGGGGAGATAGGGACACAGACCCCATGGCGGGTAGTGTCCTTGTCATACTCCGATGATATGATTAAGGGGAGACATGGTAGTGACTCCCACTATTCATTGGATAAGACCCAACCGGGCAAGTTACCAACATAAATACCCTCCTAAACCTATGCATACAGTAGCCAACATGAAAGGAAAGACATAACATACATGGACACTATATGAATTTGAGATGTATGGAACGAAATACAACACAGCCTAAGCAACACAGGAATTGAGTGAAAGCAAAGATCTGACACACAGGGGTCCAGAAGAAAAGCTAACCCTAAGATGTGAAAATGTGCGGAATTCTCACATAAATTATCATTAGGGTGGAAAAAATATATAAGGACAATAAGAACTACCTAAAGTTCAGAAAATGGTGACAACCGATTATTAACAAGATGGCATCTATATATAAGGTCTAGATAGCAAAATTAGATTTAATAGTCATATGCAAAGAGCATATATGCTAATATGTAGCATTTTGTTTAAGTTTACTTTATGTTTTTATAGAGGTTTTATCTCTGGACACTTATGAACAGTGTTTAGACCAATTAGACAAAACTGGACTTGTGGTAATTACACTGTGTATAATAGACACAAGCATGCACACAGTGGGGGCAACAATAATATATGTACGGTGTAGTTTGAAAATCTTCAAGATATGGGGCATCAATAGTTAACAGGTGTAGTAGATAGCAAACATAATGCCATAGAAAATAACATAAGAACAGCGAGTGGAAGATCACTTGCTCCAAACATATGGCCAACCAAGGTTACCGTGGTAACCCAGATAAACAACTGGTCACTAAGCAGCCCGCACACGATAGTATATAAGAGGCTGCTTCCAATATAAACATGCACAGAAAGAAATACCCACATAATGCACTATGTACATAATAGATCGATAAGGCAATGCAGAGATATTGCAGCACTGGATATGTAGGTTTAAGCAAAAGCTTTAGATGTGAGATAACAGTCTGAGCGTTAAGCTAGTTATAACACTTTAAGAAATACACAGAGATACAATAACTTTATTATGCACATTTGACACTTGCAAAAGATTGCGATCTGAAAATATTCACAACTATAAAGTATAATATACACGGATAATGTATAATAGTATAGACCAGAAGTCGTGTGATAGTAGATACTTCCGGTTGCAAATCACTGGAACGCACACTGCGCTCCACACATGAGTGTTTGGCGTTTTTTTATGGGGCACTAGAGGTACACGGGTATTTTGCATTCATGTAATTTATATGTTGATATAAATATGAGTTGTATTTGACACTATTGTTATGCTGATGACGGGGACTTGTTCCTTGAAAACGTTACATTAAAAAAAGAGACTTTTTTGTTCTCAACTTCACAAAAGACCTGAGAGTGCAGTTTCTTTATTGGAGATATTTGTGACATTACTGCACCCAGGCAGACGACCTTGGGAGGGTATATCCTGTGCAAAGGGACGGTATTTTATATATATATATATATATATATATATATATATATATATACACACAAACCGTATAAGAAGCATTAATATACATGTATAATAAGGTTATTAACTGTGACAGGTGAGGCTTGACATATGGCGAAAAGTAATGACGCTAGTGATAGCTGAAACTTGAATACATGGAAGGTGCTATATTGTATTGAAAGTGGTTACAGTTTATACTTCTTAGACACAAGATGAAATTAGGCAAAGTCAACAATATGACAAGCACTGTAAATATCTACACACAGAAAAGCAATAGTTAAGGACTGCAAGTACTCACGACCTCCAGACCGCTGCTTTGAGCGTCTAGATGTTACTGGAGAGGTGGTGGAAGAGTCTTGCGGTTAAGATCAAGCCAGGATCAATAAGCAACTGGAGATGGAGTCCGGTTGACAGGCTGCTGCGTGGGTAATGTTTGGCTGAACAGTGTTCTGAGAACCGGAGCGGAGAGAAGAGTCGGAGTATGATGACGTCAGCACGGCTGCGGACACTGAAGGAGCAGAACAAGACAATTCCCTAGGAGATAAGATTCTGTAAATGAACGTTAGTGCTGAGATTGTTGAGGAGCTAGTAAGCACATGAAGTGGACTGTGGAATACTTTAATAAACTTAACCAGCGAGGAGGAGAAGTAGGTCACAGGTGGGAACTTTTATATGGTTGAGAGTTACGTGTATACATTTAAGGTGGTTTAGATATCAGATGCAAATGGAAAAGGTGGTATACACAAGATCCATGACACACACACAGCTCTTAGTGTACGAGTGTCACGTGACAGCTGGCTCTCGCACACTAAGAGCTGTGCGGTTATGGAAAGCTATGGGCTGGCCTGTAGGTGGCGCTGCAGTCAATGCAGTTTTAAAGTGGAAAGGGTTTTTGCCTATACTTCTATCTATCGCACTGCACAGCATGTGCGATAGATTGAAGTATTAGGCAAAAGCCCATTCCACACTTCAGCCTAAAGAATTAAAAACTGTGATTTTAATGTGTTTTAGTCAAAACTGCAGTGGAGCCTGGAGGATTTTTTTATTTGAGTCAAAAAATAAAGTTTAAAAATGTAATTATTTTTTTTTATTTCTCACTTTTTTATTTTGTTCATCAGGGGGTCAGTCAGTGGGTTCACGTGCTCAAGTGCTCCTATAGAGGAGCCTCCACTGACCTAACGTAGTGTATATACTAATTTAATTACAGAGTAATCCAGGTAAGATACTGTGTGGTATCCAAGATGATAATTGCTGTGTTTATCACTAGTGATATTATAGATGTTTTGATAAACAATGTAACTAAGTAACTTGGTAAAGTACCCACTGTCAAGTGGAGAGTCGTATGTTGTGTTACACCATTAACGGCAGGTATTAGCAGATAGCTAGCCTTCGTTCAAGAATGGGAGACACTGTATCTTATAAATTGCATATATCAGTATTACTCATTGCTGTTCAATGACCAGCTATTGGCTTAATTTAATACTGTTTACCTGCATCTAATATCTGTGCTGGTTGGTATGATTGTTGGGTGTATTATAATTTGCTAGCAAATGTCAACATTATTATCAATTGGTACTAAAAATACGCTAATACGGATAACTGAACATAATTAGTTATCAGTAGTGTGTAGTGATTCACTCTATCAGAGTGAGTAACTACACACTAGCGGGTATTATTAATTATGTTCAGTTAATTTATCATAATTTTATTTTACCCCAATAAAAGTTATGTTTTAAATAGTATCTCTGCTATTTCCCATTTTTTCACTCTCTAACATGTAGTTAGTGATAAGTTACTCCCTACACTTATTTATCATTATTTTTGGTGACCCCGGAGTGCTACAAGTGTATTCTTTCTTTCCTATTGTGACAGTGTGTATTAACCCTTCACTGGCAGAGAGCTGCACAGTGTGTATTAACCCTTCACTAGCACAGAGAGCAGCACAGTATGTATTAACCCTTCACTAGCACAGAGAGCAGCACATTGTGTATTAACCCTTCACTAACACAGAGAGCTGCACAGTGTGTATTAACCCTTCACTAGCACAGAGAGCAGCAGTGTGTTCTAAGAATTCAAACAGAAAACATTACCGTTGTGTAAGATAATGTAGAAAGAGGACTAGCTGGTATACTAAGCCACTCGTTCCGTTGGTTTGTTAGTGGCTGCACAATTCACACTGGTATCTCCTGGTAGGTCCGTGGTAAGCCGCTGTACCTCTGAATCTTGGCTTTCATCTGCATCCAGCAGTCACATGGATGGAATGAGCCAATTGAAAGGGGTATTCTCTGCGTCAAATTCAAAATTGCAAACTTTGTTGCTTCTTCTCTGCAAAACTTCTCAGTTCAATCTTCTCAGAGCGCTCTGATACTAGTATAGCTGGAAATAGTGTAGAGTTTGCATCTACGCGTTTCAGCCTGTATATTGGCCTTATCAAGATCTTGATAAACATATACACTCTCGCCTAGATTATGAGTCTTGCGTTAGCCTTAAAAAGCAGCGTTGAGAGGTCCCAATGCTGCTTTTAAACGCCCGCTAGAATTACGAGTCTGACAGGTACAGGTGTAACGCTCACTTTTCTTCCGCGACTCGAGCATTCCGCAAATCCCCTTACGTCAATTGCGTATCCTATCTTTTTAATGGGATTTGCCTAACGCCGGTATTACGAGTCTTGGAGAAAGTGAGCGGTACACCCTCTCCTGTCAAGACTCCTACCGCATTTAAAAGTCAGTAGTTAAGAGTTTTATGGGCTAACGCCGTAACATAAAACTCTTAACTAAAGTGCTAAAAAGTTCACTAACACCCATAAACTACCTATTAACCCCTGAACCAAGGCCCCCCCACACATCGCAAACACTTAAATACATTTTTTAACCCCTAATCTGCCGACCGGAAATCGCCACCACTGTAATAAATATTTTAACCTCTAAACCGCTGCACTCCCACCTTGCAAACACTAGTAAAATTTTATTAACCCCTAATCTGCCGTCCCTTACATCGCCGACACCTACCTACATTTATTAACCCCTAATCTGCCGCCCCCAACGTCGCCGACACTATACTAAATTTATTAACCCCTAAACCTAAGTCTAACCCTAACACCCCCCTAACTTAAATATAAATTTAAATAATCGAAATAAAATAACTACAATTAAATAAATTATTCCTATTTAAAACTAAATACCTATAAAATAAACCCTAAGATAGCTACAATATAACTAATAGTTACATTGTATCTAGCTTAGGGTATATTTTTATTTTACAGTCAACTTTGTATTTATTTTAACTAGGTACAATAGTTATTAAATAGTTATTAACTATTTAATAACTACCTAGATAAAATAAATACAAATTTACCTGTAAAATAAACCCTAACCTAAGTTACAATTACACCTAACACTACACTATAAATAAATTAATTACCTAAACTAACTACAATTAAATACAATTGAATTAAATAAAGTACGAAAAAAACAAACACTAAATTACAAAAAATAAAAAAATAATTACAAGAATTTTAAACAAATTACACCTACTCTAATCCCCCTAATAAAATAAAAAAGCCCCCCAAAATAAAAAAAATCCCTACCCTATACTAAATTACAAATAGCCCTTAAAAGGGCCTTTTGCGGGGCATTCCCCCAAAGTAATCAGCTCTTTTACGGCTGGCTTCAAGATGGACCCGCTCCGGATGGATGAAGATAGATGTTGCATGGATGAAGACTTCTGGCCGTCTGGAGGTCCTCTTCTGCCCTGATCGGATGAAGACTTCGGCCCCTTTGGAGAACCACTTGTGCACGGCTGGGTGAAGATGTCTCAAGGTAGGGTGATCTTCAGGGGATTAGTGTTAGGTTTTATTAAGGGGGGATTGGGTGGGTTTTAGAGTAGGGTTGGGTGTGTGGGTGGTGGGTTTTAATGTTGGGGGGTATTGTATTTTTTTTTTTACAGGTAAAAGAGCTGATTACTTTGGGGCAATGCCCCGCAAAAGGCCCTTTTAAGGGCCATTTGTTATTTAGTATACGGTAGGGATTTTTATTATTTTGGGGGGATTTTTTATTTTATTAGGGGGATTAGATTAGGTGTAATTAGTTTTAAAATTCTTGTAATTATTTTATTTTCTGTAATTTAGTGTTTGTTTTTTTCGTAATTTAGTTTATTTAATTTAATTGTATTTAATTGTATTTAGTTTAGGGAATTAATTTAATTATAGTGTAGTGTTAGGTGTAATTGTAACTAAGGTTAGGGTTTATTTTACAGGTAAATTTGTACTTATTTTAACTAGGAAGTTATTAAATAGCTAATTACTATTTAATAACTATTCTACCTAGTTAAAATAAATACAAAGTTGCCTGTAAAATAAAAATAAACCCTGAGATAGTTACATTGTAATTATTAGTTATATTGTAGCTATCTTAGGGTTTATTTTATAGGTAAGTATTTAGTTTTAAGTAGGAATTATTCATTTAATACTAGTAAATTTATTTAGATGTATTTAAATTATATTTAACTTAGGGGGGGTTAGGGTTAGACTTAGGTTTAGGGGTTAATAACTTTATTATAGTGGCGGCGACATTGGTGGCGGCAGATTAGGGGTTAATAAATTTAATATAGTTGCGGCGATGTTGTGGGGGCAGAGTAGGGGTTAATAAATATAATGTAGGGTTCAGCGATGTTGGGGGCAGTAGGTTAGGGGTTCATTAGTATAATGTAGGTGGTGGCGGTGTCCGGAGCGGCAGGTTATGGGTTAATAATATAAAGCAGGTGTCGGCGATGTCGGGGGCGGCAGATTAGGGGTTAATAAGTGTAAGATTAGGGGTGTTTAGGCTCGGGGTGTTAGGTGTAGACATAAAAAGTGTTTTCCCATAGGAAACAATGGGGCTGCGTTAGGAGCTGAACGCTGCTTTTTTGAAGGTGTTAGGTTTTTTTCAGCCGGCTCAGCCCCATTGTTTCCTATGGGGAAATCGCGCACGAGCACATTTAGCCAGCTCACCGCTGACTTAAGCAGCGCTGGTATTGAGGTGAGATGTGGAGCTAAATTTTGTTCTCCGCTCACTTTTCTGTGGCTAACGCCAGGTTTAAAAAACCTGTAATACCAGCGTTGTCTTAAGTGAGCGGTGAGAAAAAAAGGCTCATTAGCACCGCAAGCCTTAGCGACAAAAACTCGTAATCTAGCTGATTGTGTATTAATGGAACATTTCAAATAGTGTTACATAAGGAAACAGTGTTCAGTTTATTATAGTGTTTTTTATAAAAAGCACAGCCTGCAGCAATTTCAGCCCTGGTTCATTTGAATCTCACAGACTGATACCATCTGTACACATTGTTTCCATTGTTTTTATTGCTATGTATATTAACGTATATTGGTTTATTACATTGTTTTTATTGCTATGTATATTAACGTATATTGGTTTATTACATTGTTTTTATTGCTATGTATATTAACGCATATTGGTTTAATACATTGGTTTTAGGTAATTGATGTTGGCCTAATCCCGTTTGTATATAAACCACTGGTGGTCAATATATATATTTTTTAATCTTGTTTCATCCTTGTTTATTGGAATTGTATTGTATTTTTAATATTTTCATTTGTATAAATTTCCAATTGTATTAATGAGTGTGGTAGCTTTTTTAGAGCATCTTCTTTTATCCTTATAGTGAAGGTTTAAAACACACTGTGCTGCTCTCTGTGCTAATGAAGGGTTAATTCAAACTGTACTGCTCTCTGTGCTAGTGAAGGGTTAATACATACTGTGCTGCTCTCTGTGCTAGTGAAGGGGTTAATACACACTGTGCAGCTCTCTGTGCCAGTGAAGGGTTAATACTCACTGTGCTGCTCTCTGTGCTAGTGAAGGGTTAATGCTCTCTGTGCTAGTGAAGGGTTAATACACACTGTGCAGCTCTCTGTGCTTGTGAAGGGTTAATACACACTGTGCAGCTCTCTGTGCTAGTGAAGGGTTAATACACACTGTGCAGCTCTCTGTGCTAGTGAAGGGTTAATACACACTGTGCTGCTCTCTGTGCCAGTGAAGGGTTAATACACACTGTGCTGCTCTGTGCTAGTGATGGGTTAATACACACTGTGCTGCTCTCTGTGCCAGTGAAGGGTTAATACACACAGAAGCACAACTGTAGCACAAGTTTTGTTTATGAGTTAGTCATTTACAGCAGCTACACACAGGGCAGGGGAATAAGATAAAACGTTATATAAATCAGTATTAGACACTGAGGGGTCAATTTTATCAAGCTGAGGCTGACAGGGGCGCACATACGTGCAGCTGCAGCTCGCCCCTGGCGGAATTCAATATTGCACAGGAGCACTATTTTGCGCTCGCTTGTTAAATACGGCGAGCAGGTTCTCTTGTGAGAACCTGCAGTCGTAGGGGCTCAAAGGCTGGTGAAAGCCTTTAATAAATTGACCCCTTAGTATCATGTTATGTGTATAATGTGCAGCTCACGTGTCATCACACAGGTGTAGTTTATTCATTTGTAAAGCAGACAACAGCTAAAGTGTTATATTATAAATAAATATATGTGTAGATATGAATGTATGGGAATGATTAGCTGCATTATGGTCAGATTTGCCAGGAGTAGCACAGGGCAGTGATGGGCCCTAACTCACAGGGGCCGCAGGACAGTATTAAGGATTTTTATGGGCTGCATATAAAGACACATATTAATATATTTACTTAAAACAAATGTCCAATTGCACAGGGCAAGTTCTAGGGCTCTTATTTGCCAACCTACCAGAAGCCTCCAAAGTGCACATTAAAAGTTCTGCTTTATCGAGGGGCACGCAGTAACTAGCGCAGGGGGGCACACAGTAACTAGCGCAGAGGGGGCGCACAGGAACTAGTAACCCCCCCCATAGTTTGCCTTATTTGTAGGAGCCAATTTGATCTTGTTACTGTGTAGACAAAGGTTTGTTATGTTAATTTTTTTTAGCAACACTTTAATTGTTTTACATGATCTTATCCGCCCTGCTGAGACTTGCTAGGAGCAGATATGTAGCAGGGTCAAGTTTTATGAATCCTGTAGTGTGCACTTATAATTCTAATGATTGGAGAACCCACAATTTTCAGAGTTTAAAGAACAGTCTAGTCAAAATTAAACTTTCATGATTCAGATAGGGCATGTCAATTTAAACAACTTTCAATTTACTATTATCATTACATTTGCTTTGTTCTCCTGATATTCTTTATTGAAAACTATTTCTAAGCCCTTGAAAACCACCTCTTATTTCAGTGCATTTATATAGGTTTTCACAGAAAGACACTGCTAGTTTTGTGTGCGCCATATAGATAACACTCAGCAAGTCTCTCAAAAGATCTGAGATAGGGGGGTGTTCTGCAGAGGCTTAGATACAAGATAATCACAGAGGTGACAAATATGGAATTAGATTTCTGTCAAAAAGGCAAGGGTGTGTTTTTCTTTATCATTCTACATAAATAGTGACGTACAAATATTTAAATGCAATTATTTTTTTCCTTCTTAAAGGGACATAATACTCATATGCTAAATCACTTGAAACTGATGCAGTATAACTGTAAAAAGCTGACAGGAAAATGTTACCTGAGCATCTCTATGTAAAAAAGGAAGATGCTTTACCTCACAATCTCCTCAGCTCAGCAGAGTAAGTTCTGTGTAAAAAGTTATACTCAGCTGCTCCCAGCTGCAGGTAATAAAAAATTAAGAAATGAACAGCAGCCAATCAGCATCAGGTCATGAACTCTCTTACTGTGATCTCATGAGATTTCATAGTAAGCTGAATAGGGAAATAATATGAGAGTGCACGATGTTCATCCCCTAAGCTGTCCCAGGACAGACACACTAATATGCTGCTTAGAAATCCTTTACAATGGGAGGTGGCTCCGAGAAACTTTTGAGGTAAAATATCATTCTTTTTTACATAGAGATGTTCAGGAGATATTTTCTAGTCAGCTTTTTATAGCTATGCTGCATCACTTTAAAGTGTTTAAACATTTGGGTATTATGGCCCTTTAATATAAGGAGAGTCCGCAGGAGCCTGGCCACCAGGAGGAGTCAAAGACACCCCAGCCAAAGGCTTAAATACTCCTCCAACTTCCCTCACACCCCGGTCATTCTTTGCCTTTCGTCACAGGAGGTTGGCAGAGGTGTCAGAAGATTTGGAGTATTTCATTAGGATGGGTATTTGCCCTTCATTATGGGACTGGAGTTTTAAGTAGTCTTGTCAGCCTCTCAGTGAGAGCATTGATGAAAATTAGAGTCTGTATAAGCAGGGAGAGTCTTTCTTCAAACCCATCCAGACTGCCTGCTAACAGCTCCCAAGCAATCAGTATTGACGAGTTTCACTGCCTGCTTGTTCTCACTCAAGTCCATGTCAGGAGCGATGCTACAAGACTGTTACACTTGAGAGGCTGTGTTTCTGTTCCACAGCATGGATTCCGGTAAGATCGTTTACATTTTTATGTATCTTGATAACGCTAGAAGACAGGGTCACAGTGTGGCTCGTTTTTATCTTAATGGAAATGGGTTAATATCTCCTGAGGGGGACTATTGAATAGTGGGGCTTAATCAATTGTGATACTTTGATTTTATGCTGCTTTATGTGTGAGAGGTTATTGGGCTCATACGCTGTGTTGGAACGTACAGGTTTTCACTTTCAATCTGGGTGTTGCGCAGCTTCTAGATTGGCACACTTTTTCTCATAGCAGGGGCAGTCCTGCCTTGCGCACCATGTGACCGGGTGCGGTCATGCTTTAATTTCCTTTTTCCTGACCAAGCTAGCTGTTGGTTTCTCTGTACTGTCTGGGTCATAGGAGGTGGTGAGTGCCCCAGCCATTGGGTGTATAAAGGTGCCGCTTTTTGAGAAATAAAGATAGTTTTAATTTCTGTAGAACTGCTGTTATTGCACAAGCTATGGAGGACTCTGATGCATTAGAGGGTACTCCCTCTATTCCAAAGAGTAATACCTGTTTATATTGTGAGGAGGCCTTGGTATATCCACCCTCTGGTATGTTCCACATGTCTTGACAAAGTTATTATATCAAAATAGGATAATATGTTTGATATCACTGAGCCGTCCACCTCTGAGGAATCTCCGTCCCATGAGGTATGTACCCTACATTCATCTCCCTCCACACATGCAGCTTCCCATAGCACTCCTAATCCTTTTACCACCAGATTTTACCACGCAGTTGCAAACGGCGGTATCTGCGGCCATCGGTGCTTTATCTCCCCCTGCTAAGCGCAAGCGAAAGGTTAAACATAGCTCTCCTGCCCTGGGGTCATCATGTAATTTATTGGATTTAACTGCTCTCTCTCAGTTATCCGAGGATGAGGTACACTCTGAGGCTTCAGAGGATGAACTTTCTGGGACAGAGACTGTTACCTCTAAACCTCCGGCTGCAGAGGAACCAGACTTTAGATTTAATATTGAACATTTGCGTTTTCTTCTAATGGAAGTTCTGTCTACATTAGAGGTTCCAGAGGCCAAGCTTTAACTTTTCCTGTACCTGTGAAGATGGTGAACATTATTAAGAATGAATGGGATAGGATTGGATCTTCCTTTTCTCCTTCGTCGTCTCTTAAGAAATTTTTCCCGGTCCCGGACTCTCAATTGGAGTTGTGGGGTTCCGTCCCTAAGGTGGATGTTGCTACCTTCACACTTGCCAAACGCACGACTATCCCGCTTGAAGATAGCTCATTGTTCAAAGAGCCCATGGATAAAAAAAAATGGAAACTCTGTTAAGAAAGATGTTTCAACATGCAGGATATTTGTTTCAACTGGCGGCAGCTGTTGCTGCAGTTGCTGGAGCGGCTACCTATTGGTGCTACTCCTTATCTGAATTGATTGAGGTGGAGGGTCCTCAACGTTATCCAGGAAATAATTAAGGCCTTGAGGGTTGCTAATAGTTTTATCTGTGGTGCAAATATGCAGATTATCCGCCTTAATGCTAAGGCTTCAGTCTTTTTTGTTCAAGACCGTCTGGCTCTCTGGCTGAAGTCCTGGTCTGTGGATATGACTTCTAAGTCTAGACTTCTTTCTCTCCCCTTTAAGGGAAATATTTTATTTGGTCCAGGCCTGGACTCCATTATCTCCATGTTTACAGGGGGCAAGGGTGCCTTCCTACCGCAGGATAAAAAGAACAAGTCTAAGGGACAAGGTTCTAATTTTCATTCCTTTCGTTAGGATAAATCCCAACGTCAGCAGTCCTCCTCGAAGCCTGAGAAAACCAAGGGTACTTGGAAGCCGGCTCAGTCCTGGAATAAGTCCAAGCAGAGCAAGAAGTCCACTGAGACTAAATCGTCATGAAAGGGTGGTCCCCGATTTGGTTCTGGATCACGTAGGGGGCAGACTGTCGCTCTTTTTAGACGCTTGGTTTGGTGACGTGCTGGATCCATGCGTGGCGCAATGATGATAGAAGACCCAACGCTCAGATCAGAGGAGCGGAAGTCCGGTGACGTCAGAGGAGTCAGCTGTACTAAGAGAGGATCCACAGAGTAGTCATAGGAAGGAAGGATCAGGAAACCCTAATGAACAAACAGGCTTAGGAGAGAAAGTATGTAGAACTTCAATACCAAGCAAGGTATTGAATGTAAACGGCTCTTATTATAGTGAGGAGGAGGAGGTTAGTGTATACGTCCCTAAAAGGTATACATACAATATGTTACAGTGCTCCCCCTTAAAGGAACCGCTCTGAGGTTCAGGGACAGGGTCTTTCAGAGTGGCGTCTATGAAACAGAGACACTAGTCGTGGAGCTGAAAGGTTAACAGACGGTTCCCATGAATCATCTTCTTTTGGATAGCCCTTCTAGTGAACAAGGTACTGAAGCCGACCAGATACCTCAAATTTGCAAAGTTAGTTGCAAAGCTGTCTCCAGAGTTTGGAGTTAAATTGGGTCCTTCTATCAGTATTAATGGAAGACGGAATACCGTGTAATTTAATCACATTGTCTAGCAATAGTGTTACAGTATCCAAACTACTGGGAAGTTTGTGAAAAGGGACAAAATGTTTCATTTTTGTGAAGAGGTCAACTATGACCATGATGATATTTTTGCCATCTGATTTGGGGAGTTCAACAATAAAATCAATTGCTATCTCACTCCAGGGCCTTTTTGGTATAGGAAGAGATAGTAAATATCCTGGAGAATGTTTCCTGTCAGTTTTATAAGTAGTACAGATACCAAAAGAAAATATGTGACTGCAAATCTTGAAGCATTCCTGGCCACCAATAAGATATTTTTTAAGTAAATGGAGAGTTTTGGGTGTCCAGCTAGTTTAGAATCATGGACAATTTCAAGAGTTTTTTTCCCTAAGTTTTGGGGGAATGTAAAGCTTATCTCGATGGTAAAGCATTCCATATTGATGGTAAGTTAAATGATGTCATTTTAGAATTATCAGATGCTTGTTCATGTTTCAGTTGTTGTGTGAAATCAACAATAGTTACTACTATACAATTAGGAGGAACAAGAGGTCCGTTACACGCTGAAGAATTTGATTTAGATGGAAGTCTGGACAAAATATCTGCTTTTGTATTAATGATGCTGGCTTGTAGGTTATGATATAATGAAACCTAGAGAAAAAGAGACTCCACCTAACTTGTCTTGATGTGAGAGTATGATTGGTTCTAAGGTATTGCAAGTTACAGTGGTCTGTGTATATTATTATAGGATCAATGGTTCCTTCCAGCAAGTGTCTCCAATTTACTAATGCGCTTTTCATAGCGATCAATTCTTTCTCACCGATATGATAGTTGGGTTCAGATGGTGACCGTAAAAAGCCACGGGATGAAGGTGACCCGTGGTTGGAGATTTTTGGGAAAGTACATCTCCTAATGCATATTCAGACGCATCAACTTCAAGCGTATACTGGAGCTGAGAGTCTGGATATGAGAGCATGGGAACAGTAGTGAAGGCTTTCTTCAGATATGTGAAAGCATCATTAGCAGAAATATTCCAAACGAAAGGTGTATCATCTTTGGTTAGGTTTGTGAGAGGTTTTGTAATTTGAGTAAAGCCTTTTATGAATTTTCTATTAAAGTTTGAAAATCCTAGGATTTTCTGTACTTGGTTTTTTGTTCTTAGGTATGGGCCAATCTAAGATGGCTCTAACTTTGGTATCTTCCATCTTGATACCTATTGATGTAATATGGTAACCTAAAAAAGTAATTTCAGTACTATGAAAAATGCATTTTTCTGGTTTAACATAGAGTTTATGTGCATGTAACCATGAAAGGATTAGTCTAACATGTTTAATATGTAGTGTGCACAGAGCTACAGCGTGGCACAATGATGATAGAAGACACAATGCTCAGATCAGAGGAGCAGAAGTCCGGTGACGTCAGAGGAGTCAGCTGTACTGAGAAAGGACGCACGGAGTCATCGTAGGAAGGAAGGATCAGGAAATCCTAATAAGCAACAGGCTTAGGAGAGAAAGTATGTAGAACTTTAATACCAAGCAAGGTATTGAACGTAAACAGCTCCTATTATAGTGAGGAGCAGGAGGTTAACGTATACGCCCCAAAAAGGTATACATACAATATGTTGCAGTGATACAAGATAGGTTTCAAATCTCATCCACCCAGGGGCAGATAACTTCTTTCAAACCTGTCCTCTAGACCAGAAAAGGGGTAAGCCTTTCTGGGGTGTGTGACGGATCTGTCCTCCCTAGGAGTCATTGTCCCAGTACCTATCGCAGAAAGATATTTGGGATACTATTCAAACCTTTTCATGGTCCCAAAGAAGGAGGGAACTTTGCGCCCGATTCTGGACCTAAAGTGCTTAAATACATTTCTAAATGTCCCATCGTTCAAGATGGAGACGATAAGGTTCATCCTTTCCTTAGTTCAGGAAGGACAGTTCATGACCACTATAGACCTGAAGAATGCTTACCTTTACGTTCCAATCCACAAGGAACATTTCAAGTTCTTAAGGTTTGCGTTCCTGGACCAGCACTTCCAGTTCATTTCACTTCCGTTTGGTCTAGCTACTGCTCAAATAATTTTTACGAAGGTTCTAGGGGCTCTTCTAGCTGTTGCCAGAACCAGAGGTATAGCAGTAGCTCCCTACTTGGACGATATTCTGGTTCAAGCACCATCTTTTCGTCTGGTGGAAGACCATTCGGAATCTCTTCTGTTTCTTCTTCAATCTCATGGATGGAAGATAAACTTAGAAAAGAGTTATCTTACTCCAAGTACCAGGGTACTATAATAGAGTCCATATCCATGAGGATATTTCTTACAGACCAGAGACGTTGCAAGCTAACTTCTGCATGTCTTGCCCTCCGGACCTCCTTAAGGCCCTCTGTGTCTCAGTGTATGGAGGTGATTGGTCTCATGGTGTCCAGCATGGACATAATTCCCTTTGCCAGGTTCCAACTCGGGCTGTTGCAACTGTGCATGCTGAGGCAGTGGAACAGTGATAATTCAGATCTGTCTCAACAGATTTCTCTAGACAACCGGTCAAGAGAATCGCTCTCTTGGTGGCTCTGTCCAAATCCTTTGTCCTGGGGAACATCCTTCTCAAGACCATCCTGGGAGATTGTGACTACGGAAGCAAGTCTGTCAGGATGGAGAGCTGTTTGGGGTGCCAGGAAGGCACAAGGCCTGTGGTATCAGGAGGAATCCTCCCTCCCGATCAACATTCTGGAACTTCAGGCAATCTTCAATGCTCTGAAGGTTTGGCCTCTTCTGGGTTCGTCCCTGTTTATCAGATTCCAATCAGACAATTTAAACTTGGTGGCTTACATCACCCATCAGAGGGGAACGAGAAACTCCCTAGCAATGAGGGAATTATCTCAGATTCTGGAGTGGGCGGAGGCCCACAACTGATTGCTGTCAGCGATCCACATTCTGAGTTTGGACAACTGGGAAGCAGATTTTCTCAGCAGACAGGCCTTTCATCCGGGGGAATGGTCTCTCCATCTCGAGGTGTTTGCAGAGATTTGCAACAGGTGGGGGATGCCGGAGATAGAGCTCACGTGTGGTTCGTGGATCTGGTGGGGGATTTCTTCATCTTCTCCATGGAAGTTACCTTGTCGCAGGGATTTGCTGGAACAAGGTATTTTTTGTTCATCAAAATCTAGATTCTCTGAGGCTTACTGCGTGGTGATTGAACGCTTAATCCTAGTCAAAAGAGGTTTTTCTGAGAGAGTTATTGATACTCTCATTAAGACTCGTAAACCGGTTAGTCATCGCATCTATCATAAGATGTGGTGAACTTACTTATTCTGGTGTGAAGAGCGGGGTTTGTCCTGGCATAAGGTTAGGGCTGCCAGGATTTTTTTTGTTTCTCCAGGATAGTCTGGAGAAGGGCTTTTCTGCTAGTTCCCTGGGGGGTGGGACAGATTTCGGCCCTGTCTGTTTTACTGCACAAGTGGTTTGCAGAGCTTTCAGATGTGCAGTCCTTTGTTAAGGCTCTGATTAGAATCGGATCCTGTTTTTTAGATCTAATGCTCCTCCTTGGAGTTTAAATCTTGGTCTTAATGTTTTGCAACGGGCTCCATTTGAGCCTATGCATATAGTTATAAAAAGTAGTTGAGTGGAGCGCTAGTCTCAGCCCACTTTGCCAACCTCTGGTACTACCTCCTTCCTAGGTAGTTTGAAATCAAAGAGTCTAAATGTGTGGAGTGTAGGTGGCGCTAAAAATACACTAAGTATACCTAGCCGTGGGTTGATAAACCAACGATACAATGTATCAGCAAAAATATATATCTTAGGACAGTTTCATATAAATCTTCATATAAACTTTCTGATTCAATAATTGGAGGTAACAAGTAACTGGATTAGAAATATGTACAATTTTTATTCTTAAGTGAAATGATGTAAAAATAGTAAAAACACAATATAAAAAAAACACAATATAAATAATCAAAACAGTCTCTCATACGATTGGCCCACACTCTTCACTCGCAACCGCTTCCAAAATTTAAATCGCTACTGCAAAAGATGTTGGCGATTCTAGAACAATATATTGCTAAAATGAAATTGATAATAAAACATCAAGGTAAATTAATACCATTCAAACCGGACTAAGATTGTCTGTGGGATTCTTTCATTAATATAGACTCCGGTGTTTTCGTTTGAAATCTTCAAAAGACTGTTGTTTTGAGTGGGGATCTGCCCCTGTTTGCATAAGACTGCAGATTTTACCTTGGGAACTCCCCCTTCTTACAGGATTGAAAGCAGGATTTCCCTCTGTAACAGGGCACAAAACAAGGACTATTTTAAACCACGGGTTGTTATAGCCCATTGGAGACAGGCAGTCAAACGCCTGATTGTCACGGCAATAGAAGAAACTGCCTTATAAACAGAGGCTTGTAATGGGAAGTAGAACCCCAGCCAGATAGTCATACTATTAATATCATCTCATGTTTGCATATTGATCTTAGACGTGTGTCTCATTATTTTACCATTTACCTTGATGTTTTATTATCAATTTCATTTTAGCAATATATTGTTCTAGAATCGCCAACATCTTTTGCAGTAGCGATTTAAATTTTGGAAGCGGTTGCGAGTGAAGAGTGTGGGCCAATCGTATGAGAGACTGTTTTGATTATTTATATTGTGTTTTTTTTATATTGTGTTTTTACTATTTTTACATCATTTCACTTAAGAATAAAAATTGTACATATTTCTAATCCAGTTACTTGTTACCTCCAATTATTGAATCAGAAAGTTTATATGAAGATTTATATGAAACTGTCCTAAGATATATATTTTTGCTGATACATTGTATCGTTGGTTTATCAACCCACGGCTAGGTATACTTAGT